>NC_074670.1:75521112-75766112 GCF_029448725.1 Salvelinus fontinalis
GACATGCATGTCATTAATGTTAGCTCTCCGTGTGCTTTTAATTAAGGGCCAGCCGTGCTGCCCTGTTCTGAGCCAACAGCAATTTTCCTAAGTCCCTCTTTGTGGCACCTGACCACACTACTGAACAGAAGTCTAGGTGCGACAAAACTAGGGCCTGTAGGACTTGCCTTATTGATAGTGTTGTTAAGAAGTTAGATCAATGCTTAATTATGGACAGACTTCTCCCCATCTTAGCTACTGTTGTATCAATATGTTTTAACCATGACAGTTTACAGTCCAGGGTTACTCCAAGCAGTTTAGTCACCTCAACTTGCTCAATTTCCACATTATTCATTATGAGATATAGTTGAGGTTTAGGGTTTAGTGAATGATTTGTCCCAAATACAATGCTTTTAGTTTTGGAAATATTTAGGATTAATTCTTGTTTCTTGTTACCCATTCTGAAACTAACTGCAGGTCTTTGTTAAGGGTTTGCAGTCATTTCGGTTGCTGTAGTAGCTAATGTGTATAGTGTTGAGTCATCTGCATACATACTGGCCTTACTCAAAGCCAGCGACATGTCGTTAGTTAAGATTGAAAAAAGTAATGGGCCTAAACAGCTACCCTGGGGAATTCCTGATTCTACCTGGATTATATTTTATAGGCTTCTGTTAAAGAACACCCACTGTCTTCTGTTAGACAAGTAACTCTTTATCCACATTATTGCAGGGGGTGTAAAGCCATAACACAGAAGTTTTTCCAGCAGCAGACTATGATCGATAATGTCAAAAGCTGCACTGAAGTCTAACAAGACAGCCCCCACAATCATTTTAGCTCTATACTCCCAGCTGCAGCTCAGACTCTAGCGGCCTAGCTGTCTTCTCCGTAATGATGTGGCTTCTGTGAGATGGATGGCCTGGAGAAATCACTGGGGCCACGGAGACACACTCCTATACACTCCCAACCTTTGTCCCAAATGGCACTATATTCCCTATATAGGGAATAGGGTGGCATTTGGGAAGCACCCCAGGCTGCTTGTATGAGTACAGATACAGGGCTAACACCATACACTAGTTGTAGTGTAAATCTCTATGGAGTATCACTCAGTCACGTAGGACAACTACACCTGGCAACTGAACCAGCTCAGTACAATACAGGGTGTAGGCATGGGGAGCCAGGCCCACCCATTGGGGAGCCAGGCCCACCCATCACTCCTGTGTTTCAATGGCACGTTGTGTATGCAAATCCAAGTTTATTGTTCTAAAATGCTAATTAATTGATTATTCCAAAACCCATTTTCAATTATGTTAGTACAGCTGAAAACTGTTGTTCTGAATAAAGAAGCATTAAAACTGGGCTTCTTAAGACTAGTTGAGTATCTGGAGCATCAGCATTTGTGGGTTCAATATCAGGCTCAAAATGGCCAGAAACAAAGTACTTTCTTCTGAAACTGTCACGATCGTCATAATAAGTATGTGAGAGAGAGGACCAAGGCGCAGCGGGAAATGAAGACATCTTCTTTTATTGGAGATGAAGACAAAACGAAACGAGCACTATACATAAACAGAAACAAAACGACAAACGACCGTGAAGCTACAAACGTTAGTGCACAGACAAGCAACAAACGTTCAACATAGACAATTACCCACAAAACAGCTAAAGCCCATGGCTGCCTTAAATATGGCTCCCAATCAGAGACAACAATAACCAGCTGTCTCTGATTGAGAACCAATTCAGGCAACCATAGACTTTCCTAGACATCTATACTAAACACTAACCCATCTACTCTACTTAACCCCCTAAACCATACAACACCCTAGACAATACAAAAACACACAAACTTCCCCATGTCACACACTGACCTACCTAAAATAATAATGAAAACAAAGATAACTAAGGCCAGGGTGTGACAGAAACTCGTCACTTAATTGGGTTTGTTGAAATATAACAGAACAGATCAACTGGATTGACATTCACTCTCATGCGATGGGTTGCCAAAAATAACTAACTGAAAGCCACACTCCCAATAAGCCACGAATATGACCTCAATGAGACATCACTATGCTTCTATGGCTATTTGCACCATGCCACAGCCTACTTCATTTGTTCATTTAGCAAACAAGACAGCTCATAATCCAGTGCCTTTATCACAGTTAACACCTTTAATTAGCTTTAAAGATGCTAAATTCTGTCTCAACCTCATGGCAAAATGTGTAGAATAGCTTGAGATTAGCGTTAAAACTGCACATTTCCCTCTCCGCCCCATGGCAAAATGTGTTCAATAGCATGAGATTAGCTATAAAACTGCACGTGTGTTTTAATAGCTAGCAGACCACTTGGAAGTAATTTATTTCACAACACAGAGTCAGTCTGATGTTCTATGGTCCTTGGCGGGTGTGGAGGGGAAAGGTGAAGAGGTCCTCATTCTGTAAATAACACTGGTTAGTTGGTAGAATGTCTGTATCCTATCAAGACAAACCAGTTCTACAGTTAATCATTACACTTTTAGAACATTCCATTCTAGGTCTTACATTTTTTATTTTAGAACACATTTATTAACTTCTAGTTCTAGAACTAATCAATTTCACTTCCAGAACCATTTAATTGGTGTTGTAGAACATTATGTTTCGTAAAGCTATTAGAAACCATAGCATGTTCATCTGAATATCTCAGGGCTGCATCGGCTGTTTGACCATCAGATGGCAGTCTACCATCGGCTTTCATAGATCAGTCTACTGATGGGAGGAAAGGAGGAGTGATAGTACTGTAGACTCTGGTTGAAGTTTTTTTCAGTGAATGGCCCGGTGTAATCAAAAACGTGATTTCCTGTGTTTTATATATACATGTATATATTTCCACACTATGAGGTTGGAATGATACTGAGAAAATGTGTAAATGATTATAAGACCATTTTAGTGTAAAAGCTGTTTGAAAGACCACCTGAAATTTCAGCCTGTTTTGGTGGGATGGAGTTTTGGCCTTCCATGGTGACATCACCAAACTTCTCTGCCAATAACAGCTTATTTTCAGTTTTCCACTCCCCACTCAGACCACTCCCAGACAATCCTAGTCAAATTCTTGCTTGAGAAATTGCTCTTTGCTAAGAAGTTATTTTAGTTTATTTTTGGACATTTTAATTGAAAACAATTACAGTACAGTTTTTAATTGTTACCCATAAATTATTTGATATTGAGATAAAAATGGCTGCAGTGAAGCTTTAAATTGTAATTTATTCCCTTTAAGAGTGTGCACACAGACACAGACATGTCAACAACATCTGACATTTCCTGCTTCTGACAAAGTTAAACAAGCAGAACTTCACACATTTCCCCTAACTATTCAATCCATGATTGATCTCTATGATTTTAACAAGAAAATCTGTGCAGGGGGCTCCTGGTCAATTGTCACATTTTGAATCTGGCATAAGTCCTTTCTTGAATCTAATCCTTTTATTAGAATAATGATGTCCTAGAAATGCTCGATAGAAATAAGGGGAAAGTACCGTAATGTATGGTGTCAAAAAACTTCAGAACAAATGTTCAGTCTGCAAAGAGATTAATGCAATTCTATTAATTATTTTCATTGGTGGAAAGTTAGAGTATGGTGTCAAAAAAGTCAAAGTCACCAATGAAGTAATGCCTCATTGGAAGTTGGTAGAGGGAGAAGTCATTCACATTCCATTGAAATGAATATCTTTGAGAAAAATTCCAATGGTTTCCTTTCATACACAACAGGATGTAGACTGAGACACAAAGCTCAGCAGGAAATAGCAGGACCAGGTAGCATTTTACATAGAAATAGAAAGCAAGAGGATTTCCTGTGTTCCCTATGGTGATGTGCCGTGTGGTGTTGACCATGGGAATGTTAAAGGAAATCTGTGTCTGTTTTTCTCCCAGAAGGGTGGCTCACAGGCCTCCCGAGTGGCGCAGCAGTTTAAAGGCATTGCATCGCAGTGCTAGCGGCATCACTACAAATATGGGTTTGATCCCGGGCTGTGATGCAGCCATCCGCGACCAGGAGACCCATGAGGCGGCGTCAATTGGCCAGGTCCTCCGGGTTAGGGGAGAGTTTGGCCGGCCAGGATGTCATTGTCCCATCGCGCTCTAGCGACTCCGCATGCACGCTGACACGGTTGCCAGTTGTATGGTGTTTCCTCCAACACATTGGTGCGGCTGGCTCCGGGGTTAAGCGAGCAGTATGTCAAGAAGTAGTCCGGCTTGGCGGGGTCATGTTTCGGGGGACGCATGGCTCTCAACCTTCGCCTCTCCCAAGTCCGTACGGGAGTTGCAGCGATGGGACAAGACTGTAACTACCATTTGGGGAGAAAAAGAGGTCAAAGTACCTCAAATAAAATAAGAAGTGTGGATCATGACTGCATTCTTTTCATTCGTTGCTTTTGACAGATATTGTTACATTTTAAAAGGGAATATGCAAGTTCTTCTAAAGTGGGTTATGTCCCTAACAATCAATCTTACAGTTCACTTCAATGGTGTAAAAGGAACGGTTTTAACCTTGAATGTGACATTAAATTTGTCACCTAATTAAAAACAATAGAAAAATCATGTGAGGTCCTCATCATATGAAGCTATGAAAAGACTATCTCCCGATATCTTTTCTACACAAAAAGGATCTCATATTATGACATCACACAAGTGTTATATTTCTGGGGTCAAGTTCTCCTTTATCATCTCTATGTGACCCTTCAGCCCTCAGCTCTCCAGCTACAACAGATCACTGAGGCAGAACCTGGAACTCTGGAGCATTCTGGAACTCTAGAGCATTCTGGAACTCTGGAGTGTTCTGGAACTCTGGAGCGTTCTGGAACTCTGGAGCGTTCTGGAACTGGAGCATTCTGGAACTCTGGAGCGTTCTGGAACTCTGGAGCGTTCTGGAACTCTGGAGCATTCTGGAACTCTGGAGCATTCTGGAACTCTGGAGCTCACTCTGTCAGTTCTATTATGTAACTCTCTCCCAAGCAGGCCGTGTGATTCCAGCTGGGGGAAACAGTCTCCCAGTGTCCCAAATGGCACGCTGTTCCCTATGTAGTGCACTATTTTTAACCAGTGCCCTATGAAAAAGTGATGTACTATATAGGGAATAGCTTGCCATTTGGAACTCAGCCACAGTCTGATCCCATGTGAGAGCTTTGTTAGCTGAGACCATTATGGCAGATCCCAAGAGAGCGCCACTGTTCAGCTCTCATTTAAACAGATGAGTTTATATGTCATTTCAGCAAGCCATGGCACCCGTCATCTCAGATTGTTCTGAAATGGCATTCCTGAAACATTCTTTTGTTGAAATTACATTTAATTTCAGAGAAATTAAATTAATCGATTCACACCCGAATTGGCCATTTTAATGTACAGGATTAATATAGTATTCAATAAATATAGCAACTAACATCCAATTTGGGCCAAATATTTTCCTACCAATGAGTAAGACATGAGGAATCCCAAAGAAATTGTCAAATGTCACCCACTGACCCCCACACCCCATGCCAATCCCACCCTATCAACCAGTATACAATAGCAATACTCTATGTTTGATAAGTAGTATCAAACATAGCCTGTATTGTATACAGGCTTGAGTGACATTTAATACATTACTCATTGATGTTAGGCACTATATTTATTGAATATTATCTCAATCTTATCAATTAAAATGGCCAGTATGGGTACAATCAATTAGCTTAATTTCTCAGAGATCAAATTATATTTCAACAAGATAATCTGAGATGGTGGGTGTCAAAATCCTCTTACTTGTGCTTTTTGAGTTGGAACGACCCAGATGGCAGACAGGACACTGCGTCCTAGGCATACTGTTCTGTAGTTTACTATGTCTGGTATTCTCCCCAGTCCCCAATTTCTTCTCTCCTCTCAGCTACGCTTCTATTGGTTATTTGGGGAATGTATTATGAAAAGGGGCAGTGTTTTACTGAAGGATATTTTATCTTTATTAGGTCATGTGCACGTTAAAAGTAAACAACCTAAATTCACCTACCGGTAATGTTCCTGTATCTTTGTGTAACTTTGTATTACTGTGTGTTTAGTACTACTGTGGAAGGCCTGTCTATCTCTCTCTTTTCACTTGTATCAGCCCTGTTGGGTTTGCAGTGTTGGGGAGTAGTGAACTACATATAGTTCAACTAGTAATTTTACTACATTTTGCAGTAGATTGGTGGTAGTTTAACTAAATTCAAATCTAGGTAGTGTTTTGAGTAGTTGCTAACTTTTTCTCATGTAGCGGTGTAGCTAACTACTGGAACTACACATTACTGTTTTACCATGTAGCGGTGTAGCTAACTACTGGAACTACACACTACTGTTTTACAATGTAGCGGTGTAGCTAACTACTGGAACTACACTACTGTTTTACCATGTAGCGGTGTAGCTAACTACTGGAACTACACACTACTGTTTTACCATGTAGCGGTGTAGCTAACTACTGGAACTACACACTACTGTTTTACCATGTAGCGGTGTAGCTAACTACTGGAACTACACACTACTGTTTTACCATGTAGCGGTGTAGCTAACTACTGGAACTACACACTACTGTTTTACCATGTAGCGGTGTAGCTAACTACTGGAACTACACACTACTGTTTTACCATGTAGCGGTGTAGCTAACTACTGGAACTACACACTACTGTTTTACCATGTAGCGGTGTAGCTAACTACTGGAACTACACACTACTTTTCTAGCAAAATGAAAAGATAATATGGGTGAACTAAGCAATACTTTTCATACTTATTTTATTACTATGCATCAGACCTGCCTAATTCTCACTTGAAACATACTTTTTCTGTGAAAAAGGTCAAATGACACATTCTGTTAACATCTGACTCCCGAGTGATCTATTCTTGCAATTTGTAGTCTATCACATTTCAGATTTAGATATTTGAATTTTTCATGAAGTAGTTTGGATGCTAGTTAGTGCACAACTTTTTCCAAAGTAACTTTAGTTAAGTAAACTATATTTTTCTTAAGGGTAGCTTTAATGTTTTTCTTAAGGGTAGCTTTAGTGTATCTTAACTTCTTCCAGTGTAAAGTAATTGTTAGCTTGGTAAACTATATTTTCAGAGTAGCTTCCCCAACACTGTGGGTTTGACGCTAACATCAATTCAATTCATTTCAACTGACTGTCTAGTAGACTGACTCTCTACTCTCATTACTCTCTGTCATTTAGATGAACAGAGTGAACCATAGATGATATGACCCTTGACTTTCACAGACAGCCAATCATCACCTACAAACAGTCCAAGGAGACCAATTAGCATGGAGACAACACGGGGCAGCCTTACTTGATGAATGTAATCCATTACGTTCGCATCATATTGAAGGTCATTCTCTGGGAGTTGATCATGATAACTACACTGCCAGCAGACAACAGAGTGATGTTGCTAATGCAACGATACTATAACACAGATCACTGCAGGTGAGCACCGATGGTTTCTGACACAGATAGAGATAGGGAGTGGAGATGTGATTGGGATAAAGTCATGTTGGTCCTCCACTCTCACATCCTCCCAAGACATAGCAAGACACGGTATATGATTGTGCACACCGTTTTTATTTGCCTGTTATTCATTTTATCTGGCCCAGCTCGCTAATGAACATTTGATGTGCATTTCTCCTCATATGCTCTTTGAGAAATCTATTGTCACACAGTGGGGTATCCCCATTGAGAATAACTAGTGACAAAACAAAATGTAATGCTGAAGTAATCGCTGACACAATTTTGGGAATAGTGAAGTGAGAAGGGCCAAGCCACAGCCCTTTCAGTTTCAATCTGAACCTGACACCTGACTGCATTGTTTCCCTCCTCATTGTGACTCTTCCTTTTTAGATGGCTCTCACCCCGACACCACCCTGTACAGGAAACTGCCTCATCAGTCCTAAAACCCAAACTTCAACGGGAAGTTCCAGACAATCTCCAGTGTTGATGCCAGGCCAAATTTGGGGTTAGCATGTTAGCTACACCGCTACCTGGTAAAACAATAGTATTCTCCCTGGGCTATGTCCTAAATGGTACCCTATACCCTACATAGTGCACTACTTTGACCAGATACCTATGGGCCTAGTCAGAAGTAGTGTACTATATAGAGAATAGGGTGCCATTTTGGCTACAACCCAGGTTTGTCCTCCCTGCGCAGCTGTGGCCTCAATCAGTCAGCACATCTCCTTTATCTGGCTGGAGCAGACAGGCAGCTCGGGGACAGGGACACTCTCCTCTATTGGTGACTATTGTTTTGGCGTTTCTCTCTCTATTTCTCTCTCACCTCCCACTTTGCCTGTGTCTGCTCCCCCTCCACACACACACACACACACACTACTCTCTCAAGTGCTAAATCTTGTTGTGGTCAGGTGGGGTTGAGTAGTGTTGGCAAGCGTTCAGAAGTCCCTCCCAGGACAAAGTGTCTTAAATGAACCATAAACACACAGAGAACATAATGTTTAGAATGTCCTGCCGTCCCTTCCTTTAGGGGGAAGCCTTCTTACTGTGAACATAACCCATGATGCAATGGAAAAGCTAAAGGAAGGTGATCTAACAGTTCAGTATGTACCAGTACTATAGGTTCAGCATAAGCACAATAAACAACCCCTCCTCGCTCTGTACATTTGGTGGATCTAATGTACTCTAACATACAGCTAATGTAGCCTAGTACTGCGTCATACAGTTAATGTAGCCTATTACTGCGTCATACAGCTAATGTAGCCTACTACTGCGTCATACAGCTAATGTAGCCTACTACTGCGTCATACAGCTAATGTAGCCTACTACTGCGTCATACAGTTAATGTAGCCTATTACTGCGTCATACAGCTAATGTAGCCTACTACTGCGTCATACAGCTAATGTAGCCTACTACTGCGTCATACAGCTAATGTAGCCTATTACTGCGTCATACAGCTAATGTAGCCTACAATATTAGTGTGTCATACAGCTAATGTAGCCTATTACTGCGTCATACAGCTAATGTAGTCTACTACTGCATCATACAGTTACTGTAGCCTACTACTGCGTCATACAGCTAATGTAGCCTACAATATTAGTGCGTCATACAGTTAATGTAGCCTACTACTGCATCATACAGTTAATGTAGCCTACTACTGCGTCATACAGCTAATGTAGCCTCCTACCGAGTCATACAGCTAATATAGCCTCCTACCGAGTCATACAGCTAATGTAGCCTACAATATTACTGTGTCATACAGCTAATGTAGCCTACTACCGCATCATACAGCTAATGTAGCCTATACTGAGTCATACAACTAATGTAGCCTAATACCGCATCATACAGATAATGTAGCCTACAGTATAACTGCATCATACAGCTAATGTAGCCTACTACCGCATCATACAGCTAATGTAGCCTACTACTGCGTCATACAGCTAATGTAGCCTATTACTGCGTCATACAGCTAATGTAGCCTACTACTGCGTCATACAGCTAATGTAGCCTACTACTGCGTCATACAGCTAATGTAGCCTATTACTGCGTCATACAGCTAATGTAGCCTACAATATTAGTGTGTCATACAGCTAATGTAGCCTATTACTGCGTCATACAGCTAATGTAGTCTACTACTGCATCATACAGTTACTGTAGCCTACTACTGCGTCATACAGCTAATGTAGCCTACAATATTAGTGCGTCATACAGTTAATGTAGCCTACTACTGCATCATACAGTTAATGTAGCCTACTACTGCGTCATACAGCTAATGTAGCCTCCTACCGAGTCATACAGCTAATATAGCCTCCTACCGAGTCATACAGCTAATGTAGCCTACAATATTACCGTGTCATACAGCTAATGTAGCCTACTACCGCATCATACAGCTAATGTAGCCTATACTGAGTCATACAACTAATGTAGCCTAATACCGCATCATACAGATAATGTAGCCTACAGTATAACTGCATCATACAGCTAATGTAGCCTACTACCGCATCATACAGCTAATGTAGCCTATTACTGCGTCATACAGCTAATGTAGCCTATTACTGCGTCATACAGCTAATGTGGCCTACTACTGCATCATACAGCTAATGTAGCCTATTACTGCGTCATACAGCTAATGTAGCCTAATACCGCATCATACAGATAATGTAGCCTACAGTATTACTGCATCATACAGCTAATGTAGCCTACTACTGAGTCATACAGCTAATGTAATGAAAAACATAGACTAAATCACTATTGTTATGCCTTCAACTCTACTGACGCACTTCCGATCTTTAACTGTCTCCGAGCAGTGCCAGGGATAGATGTGTGTTTCCTGATTGTGTTTGGAGTTTCACTTCTGCCAACCAATCAGAGGAGTCGTACAGGAAGTGGAGACAACAGGAAGTGAAGGCACAGGCAGTTGTAGGAGTAGCACTGGCAGTAAATAAGACTAAAAGCGAAGGTAGAAGCCAGCAGTCAACCATTTTCTTTGTTGGTTTTTGTTACGTTCCCCAGTTTCTGTGTTGTTGTGGGTTTGTATGTATGTGTATATTCGGGAAATGACATCGCGAATCTTCAAGCAGCTGATTGGTGGGCCCCACTGATTGGAGCTCTGACCCCTCCCTCTCGTCAGGGGATACAGCTGGCTCTTCAATTACCAACTCCTTCTCCAGCTTGATAAAAGCCAGTGTTCCTTTGTCAGGAAGACAGCTTCTTTTAATGGCCTATGTTGGTTGTTGGTCAGTGAAAGTTTGTTAATATTATTTTGTAGCCACTCCTTCAGAGGTATGTGTATGTCAATAGGACTTGGTGTTTTTGGTTAAAGAAATGTTTCACTTAAAGTATTGGTAATTATTCTGTTTCATTTGTTCCCAGTGGGGGGAGAGGAACGCACCTTGGGAGTGTTTAGGCAAGAGGCCTGCGGGCGTACATCACCCGCCATATTTAATGTCTATGCACACTAGGTAAGACCTGGGCGGACCACCCCCTGTATTTTGGTTAGCGCGCCAGGTGCTGCTAAAAGTTAGGCAAGCAGTGGGTAGGCATGGAAGGTAGGAGGACTCTTTAATTTTTACTTTCTTTACTTTGATTCCGTCCAGCCCCTTTTCCTCACTTTACCGTGTTAAGAAAGAATAAATTCCCTGTATAAGGTATTTTCCTCTGCATCTGCCGTCCCTCCCGGAGCCTACGATCACATACATCTCAACTCCCCATGGAGAGGAAAGCATCAGGGGGTTGTGTTCCCTCCTCTAAAAGGCGTACGTAACCGCTTTTATACTGTTCATCCTCTTATTTTCCTAAATGTTTGATCAATTCAACATATTCACTCATATCTCCTCGGTGACATAGCTGATGCCCCCCCCCCCCCCCAAAACAATGTAAATGGTTTTGAGAAGTTGGGAAAAGTGCTATTTAAATCCAATCCAATAGTATCATTATTCATATCATGTGATATCATTGATAGCATGTGTTATCATTAATATCACTTACTCTATGCTTCTAGACTATTTATTTATATTGAAATAACTCAAAAAGAGAGCAAACATTTTTTTATTATTATTATCTTTATTCATCTGTGCATTCCTCTGTACAAAAATCATTATCATCAGGTTAGGGACTGGTCTGTTTGTAGTGTAGGTAATATAATACTGTACATCGCTTTGCACTTTACAATATAAAACGTAGCATTTTTACAATTACTGTACATGGGGAGGTTCCAACACATTGGGTTGTGATAACAATGGGTTTCACTATTATAAGGCCTTCCATCAGGAAACAGCAGGTTGGCTTAAACACTTACTAATCACAAGATACTGTAGAGTCTCTACTGCCTCCCCCCCACTGATTTGCTTCCTTCATATCTGCATATGAAATGGCACCCATTCATGTTCTCCTGTTGAAGAGAGACACGTTCTCCTGTTGAAGAGAGACATGTTCTCCTGTTGAAGAGAGACACGTTCTCCTGTTGAAGAGAGACACGTTCTCCTGTTGAAGAGAGACACGTTCTCCTGTTGAAGAGAGACACGTTCTCCTGTTGAAGAGAGACACGTTCTCCTGTTGAAGAGAGACACGTTCTCCTGTTGAAGAGAGACACGTTCTCCTGTTGAAGAGAGACACGTTCTCCTGTTGAAGAGAGACACGTTCTCCTGTTGAAGAGAGACACGTTCTCCTGTTGACGAGAGACACATTCTCCTGTTGAAGAGAGACACGTTCTCCTGTTGACGAGAGACACGTTCTCCTGTTGAAGAGAAACACGTTCTCCTGTTGAAGAGAGACACGTTCTCCTGTTGAAGAGAGACACGTTCTCCTGTTGAAGAGAGACACGTTCTCCTGTTGAAGAGAGACACGTTCTCCTGTTGAAGAGAGACACGTTCTCCTGTTGAAGAGAGACACGTTCTCCTGTTGAAGAGAGACACGTTCTCCTGTTGAAGAGAAACACGTTCTCCTGTTGAAGAGAGACACGTTCTCCTGTTGAAGAGAGACACGTTCTCCTGTTGAAGAGAGACACGTTCTCCTGTTGAAGAGAGACACGTTCTCCTGTTGAAGAGAGACACGTTCTCCTGTTGAAGAGAGACACGTTCTCCTGTTGAAGAGAGACACGTTCTCCTGTTGACGAGAGACACGTTCTCCTGTTGAAGAGAGACACGTTGACTATAAAACAGTTTGATTTAGGTGTGAATACGTCACCAGTCTGAGGGAAGGGATATAGTCTACCACCTCAGGTCCAGTGCTGTTCTAGATATTTGAACATGATGCTCTTTTAATTCCTCATGTTTAACCTTTTTTCCCCAGAGGTGCCAGGAGAGAGCTGGCTTTCTCTGAACACAACAGGACAGAACTGTGCTGTGTGTGTGTGTGTGTGTGTGTGTGTGTGTGTGTGTGTGTGTGTGTGTGTGTGTGTGTGTGTGTGTGTGTGTGTGTGTGTGTGTGTGTGTGTGTGTGTGTGTGTGTGTGTGTGTGTGTGTGTGTGTGTGTGTGTGTGTGTGTATGGATGTGTTTGTTCAGCAGTAGCCATCCATGCAACTTGTTCTCTCTTCTCTCTCTCCGTCTCTCTCTCCACGTGGTCTCAGCAGCTCTCCATCTCTCTCTCTCCGTCTCTCTCTCCGTCTCTCTCTCCGTCTCTCTCTCCGTCTCTCTCTCCACGTGGTCTCAGCAGCTCTCCGTCTCTCTCTCTCCGTCTCTCTCTCCGTCTCTCTCTCCGTCTCTCTCTCCACGTGGTCTCAGCAGCTCTCCGTCTCTCTCTCTCCGTCTCTCTCTCCGTCTCTCTCTCCGTCTCTCTCTCCGTCTCTCTCTCCGTCTCTCTCTCCACGTGGTCTCAGCAGCTCTCCATCTCTCTCTCTCCGTCTCTCTCTCCGTCTCTCTCTCCGTCTCTCTCTCCGTCTCTCTCTCCACGTGGTCTCAGCAGCTCTCCGTCTCTCTCTCTCCGTCTCTCTCTCCGTCTCTCTCCCTCTACATCTCTCCGTCGCTTTCCGTTCACATATCTGTCAAACAGACTGTCATTAGCATGCAGCAGCCAGGTACAGATGCCGAGAGCAGTTATGATTCATGGAGAACAGCATTTATCTGTGTCTCTTGCCCAGTGATAATACGTGTGTGTGTGTGTGTGTGTGTGTGTGTGTGTGTGTGTGTGTGTGTGTGTGTGTGTGTGTGTGTGTGTGTGTGTGTGTGTGTGTGTGTGTGTGTGTGTGTGTGTGTCTACGTCTCTGTGTGTTCTCTGAAATAGCACTGCCTCTGCTGATAAAGGTATCAGTGATAGTCATGTACTATAGACTACTATCACTGGAAGGTGTGTAGATAGCCCGCCTCTACCCTGCAGACATGGAGCTGTGATTCAGCTGGATACTGCATATAGACACTAGGGGAGCTGTGATTCAGCTGGATACTGCATTTAGACACTAGGGGAGCTCTAATTCAGCTGGATACTGCATATAGACACTAGGGGAGCTCTAATTCAGCTGGATACTGCATATAGACACTAGGGGAGCTCTGATTCAGCTGGATACTGCATATAGACACTAGGGGAGCTCTGATTCAGCTGGATACTGCATATAGTCACTAGGGGAGCTCTGATTCAGCTGGATACTGCATTTAGACACTAGGGGAGCTCTGATTCAGCTGGATACTGCATATAGACACTAGGGGAGCTCTGATTCAGCTGGATACTGCATATAGACACTAGGGGAGCTCTGATTCAGCTGGATACTGCATATAGACACTAGGGGAGCTCTGATTCAGCTGGATACTGCATATAGACACTAGGGGAGCTCTGATTCAGCTGGATACTGCATATAGACACTAGGGAAGCTGTGATTCAGCTGGATACTGCATATAGACACTAGGGGAGCTCTGATTCAGCTGGATACTGCATATAGACACTAGGGGAGCTGTGATTCAGCTGGATACTGCATTTAGACACTAGGGGAGCTGTGATTCAGCTTTATACTGCATATAGACACTAGGGGAGCTCTGATTCAGCTGGATACTGCATTTAGACACTAGGGGAGCTCTGATTCAGCTGGATACTGCATATAGACACTAGGGGAGCTGTGATTCAGCTGGATACTGCATATAGACACTAGGGGAGCTGTGATTCAGCTGGATACTGCATATAGACACTAGGGGAGCTGTGATTCAGCTGGATACTGCATTTAGACACTAGGGGAGCTGTGATTCAGCTGGATACTGCATTTAGACACTAGGGGAGCTGTGATTCAGCTGGATACTGCATTTAGACACTAGGGGAGCTCTGATTCAGCTGGATACTGCATTTAGACACTAGGGGAGCTCTGATTCAGCTGGATACTGCATTTAGACACTAGGGGAGCTCTGATTCAGCTGGATACTGCATTTAGACACTAGGGGAGCTCTGATTCAGCTGGATACTGCATTTAGACACTAGGGGAGCTGTGATTCAGCTGCATACTGCATATAGACACTAGGGGAGCTCTGATTCAGCTGGATACTGCATAGAGACACTAGGGGAGCTCTGATTCAGCTGGATACTGCATTTAGACACTAGGGGAGCTGTGATTCAGCTGGATACTGCATATAGACACTAGGGGAGCTCTGATTCATCTGGATACTGCATATAGACACTAGGGGAGCTGTGATTCAGCTGGATACTGCATTTAGACACTAGGGGAGCTGTGATTCAGCTGGATACTGCATATAGACACTAGGGGAGCTCTGATTCAGCTGGATACTGCATATAGACACTAGGGGAGCTCTGATTCAGCTGGATACTGCATTTAGACACTAGGGGAGCTCTGATTCAGCTGGATACTGCATATAGACACTAGGGGAGCTCTGATTCAGCTGGATACTGCATTTAGACACTAGGGGAGCTCTGATTCAGCTGGATACTGCATATAGACACTAGGGGAGCTCTGATTCAGCTGGATACTGCATTTAGACACTAGGGGAGCTCTGATTCAGCTGGATACTGCATATAGACACTAGGGGAGCTCTGATTCAGCTGGATACTGCATATAGACACTAGGGGAGCTCTGATTCAGCTGGATACTGCATATAGACACTAGGGAGCTCTGATTCAGCTGGATACTGCATATAGACACTAGGGGAGCTCTGATTCAGCTGGATACTGCATTTAGACACTAGGGGAGCTCTGATTCAGCTGGATACTGCATATAGACACTAGGGGAGCTCTGATTCAGCTGGATACTGCATATAGACACTAGGGGAGCTCTGATTCAGCTGGAAACTGCATATAGACACTAGGGAGCTCTGATTCAGCTGGATACTGCATATAGACACTAGGGGAGCTGTGATTCAGCTGGATACTGCATATAGACACTAGGGGAGCTCTGATTCAGCTGGATACTGCATATAGACACTAGGGGAGCTGTGATTCAGCTGGATACTGCATTTAGACACTAGGGGAGCTGTGATTCAGCTGGATACTGCATATAGACACTAGGGGAGCTCTGATTCAGCTGGATACTGCATTTAGACACTAGGGGAGCTCTGATTCCGCTGGATACTGCATTTAGACACTAGGGGAGCTGTGATTCAGCTGGATACTGCATATAGACACTAGGGGAGCTGTGATTCAGCTGGATACTGCATTTAGACACTAGGGGAGCTCTGATTCAGCTGGATACTGCATTTAGACACTAGGGGAGCTCTGATTCAGCTGGATACTGCATTTAGACACTAGGGGAGCTGTGATTCAGCTGGATACTGCATTTAGACACCAGGGGAGCTCTGATTCAGCTGGATACTGCATTTAGACACTAGGGGAGCTCTGATTCAGCTGGATACTGCATATAGACACTAGGGGAGCTCTGATTCAGCTGGATACTGCATATAGACACTAGGGGAGCTCTGATTCAGCTGGATACTGCATATAGACACTAGGGGAGCTGTGATTCAGCTGGATACTGCATATAGACACTAGGGGAGCTGTGATTCAGCTGGATACTGCATTTAGACACTAGGGGAGCTCTGATTCAGCTGGATACTGCATATAGAAACTAGGGGAGCTCTAATTCAGCTGGATACTGCATTTAGACACTAGGGGAGCTCTGATTCAGCTGGATACTGCATATAGACACTAGGGGAGCTCTGATTCAGCTGGATACTGCATTTAGACACTAGGGGAGCTCTGATTCAGCTGGATACTGCATATAGACACTAGGGGAGCTGTGATTCAGCTGGATACTGCATATAGACACTAGGGGAGCTGTGATTCAGCTGGATACTGCATATAGACACTAGGGGAGCTGTGATTCAGCTGGATACTGCATATAGACACTAGGGGAGCTGTGATTCAGCTGGCATAGAAACACTAGACTAAAGAGATATAAAGAGATTGAAACACTAGACTAAAGGGATATAAAGAGATTGAAACACTAGACTAATGGGATATAAAGCCATTGTCAGGTTGTGCTGAATTTTTGTTTTGTTTGCATACCAGCAAGTTCCCGGTCCAAACTGTCGATGAATCTCTGTAGGTCTCCTGTGTCTCCCATTCTGGCTGCAGACAAAAAGGAGAGCATGTGAGAAAGGAGAAAAAGAGAGTGCTTGAAAGGAACATTTCTGTGGAGAGATTCAGCAGTAGCAGCTCTGTGTTCACTGGCATTTCCTCCTTTGGACCAGAGCAGGAAATGGGATCCAACTCACAGAATTATAGAAGACGAATCTGCATCCCAAATGGCACCCTATTCCCTAGAGCCCTATCGGCCCTGGTTAAATGTAGTGGACTATATAGGAAAAATGGTACCGTTTGGAACACAATGAAGGAGTCAGGACACAACCCCTGGTTTAACCAAGATAGAAAATAAAATTCACAGACTCTTATTCAGCTGGCTTTATAAAAATCACATATTAAACAGCCCATAATGTAAAACTCCACTGAGCCAGTGTGGCGCCTGCAGCACATCTCAGACTGACCAACATGGATCTTACAGTGTTATATTTAGCTTATGTATGGCTTATGAATGCTTTATGTAATGCTATGTATGTCTTAAGTAGTGTTATGTATGTCTAATGTATGTCTTAAGTAGTGTTATGCATGTCTAATGTATGTCTTAAGTAGTGCAATGTGCGCCAGTATAATGGAGACAGACAGACTGGTGCCCCTCAACCAGCACTCTGTGGTCCTTCCATTAACATTATTCCTTCATCTACATTAGACAATGTGGACTCTTTCACCCAGCCACACACAGCTGCTTCTACCTCCCCCCAACCACTCTCTCCTCCCCTCAAACCACTCTCTCCTCCCCTCAAACCACTCTCTCCTCCCCTCAAACCAAACCCCCATCACACACCTATAGCAACCCTAACCCCCATCACACACCTATAGCAACCCTAAACCCCCCATCACACACCTATAGCAACCCTAAACCCCCATCACACACCTATAGCAACCCTAAACCCCCATCACACACCTATAGCAACCCTAAACCCCCATCACACACCTATAGCAACCCTAAACCCCCCACCACACACCTATAGCAACCCTAAACCCCCATCACACACCTATAGCAACCCTAAACCCCCCCATCACACACCTATAGCAACCCTAAACCCCCATCACACACCTATAGCAACCCTAAACCCCCCCATCACACACCTATAGCAACCCTAAACCCCCACGACACACCTATAGCAACCCTAAACCTCCCATCACACACCTATAGCAACCCTAAACCCCCACGACACACCTATAGCAACCCTAAACCCCCATCACACTCCTATAGCAACCCTAAACCCCCATCACACACCTATAGCAACCCTAAACCCCCATCACACACCTATAGCAACCCTAAACCCCCATCACACACCTATAGCAACCCTAAACCCCCATCACACACCTATAGCAACCCTAAACCCCCCATCACACACCTATAGCAACCCTAAACCCCCATCACACACCTATAGCAACCCTAAACCCCCCATCACACACCTATAGCAACCCTAAACCCCCCATCACACACCTATAGCAACCCTAAACCCCCACCACACACCTATAGCAACCCTAAACCCCCACCACACACCTATAGCAACCCTAAACCCCCATCACACCTATAGCAACCCTAAACCCCATCACACACCTATAGCAACCCTAACCCCCCATCACACCTATAGCAACCCTAAACCCCCCATCACACACCTATAGCAACCCTAAACCCCCCATCACACACCTATAGCAACCCTAAACCCCCATCACACACCTATAGCAACCCTATAAACCCCCACCACACACCTATAGCAACCCTAAACCCCCATCACACACCTATAGCAACCCTATAAACCCCCACCACACACCTATAGCAACCCTAAACCCCAATCACACACCTATAGCAACCCTAAACCCCCCATCACACACCTATAGCAACCCTAAACCCCCATCACACACCTATAGCAACCCTAAACCCCCATCACACACCTATAGCAACCCTAAACCCCCCATCACACCTATAGCAACCCTAAACCCCCATCACACACCTATAGCAACCCTAAACCCCCCATCACACCTATAGCAACCCTAAACCCCCATCACACTCCTATAGCAACCCTAAACCCCCATCACACTCCTATAGCAACCCTAAACCCCCCATCACACACCTATAGCAACCCTAAACCCCCATCACACACCTATAGCAACCCTATAAACCCCCACCACACACCTATAGCAACCCTATAAACCCCCACCACACACCTATAGCAACCCTAAATCCCCATCACACACCTATAGCAACCCTAAACCCCCACCACACACCTATAGCAACCCTAAACCCCCACGACACACCTATAGCAACCCTAAACCCCCATCACACACCTATAGCAACCCTAAACCCCCATCACACACCTATAGCAACCCTAAACCCCCATCACACACCTATAGCAACCCTAAATCCCCACCACACACCTATAGCAACCCTAAACCCCACGACACAGCTATAGCAACCCTAAACCCCCATCACACACCTATAGCAACCCTATAAACCCCCACCACACACCTATAGCAACCCTATAAACCCCCATCACACACCTATAGCAACCCTAAACCCCCATCACACACCTATAGCAACCCTAAACCCCCATCACACACCTATAGCAACCCTATAAACCCCCACCACACACCTATAGCAACCCTAAACCCCCATCACACACCTATAGCAACCCTAAACCCCCATCACACACCTATAGCAACCCTAAACCCCCATCACACACCTATAGCAACCCTAAACCCCCATCACACACCTGTACCAACCATAAACCCCCACCACACACCTGTACCAACCATAAACCCCAACTCCACCACCCCCAGATGAGGCTCAATAGCCCTGCAGGAGACAGGCTGTAGAAGCACAGCAGCCCAGCTTTGTTGTCTAAACTCAATTCAATGGTGATCGATGGTAATGCACTAATTGTCTGTGTAAAAGTGATATTGACTGGACTCCTACTACAGTATTTCCCATCCCTGGTCCTCCAGTATCCCCAACAGGACACCGTTTCATTGTAGCTCTTGACAAACACACCTCATTCAACTCATTGAGGGCGTGATAATTAGTTGACTAAATGTGTACTGTTGGAGGTACTTGAGAACCAGGAAATACTGTGCTAATATGACTCTAACTGGTCAGATAGCTCAGAGCTAGTTTAGATGGTCAACTGATGGGTTGGGATGTAGTGGTACAGTTCTCACTACCTTTGGGCATCACTGGTATGCCTGCAGTGTGGAGCTCTTCTTCACTGGTGTTCCAACTGTTACCCAGAGACACCTCACTGCCTGGAGGAAGGGACAGACAAGGTTAGACCATATGACACAACTAATATATGCCATCTAGTTGACACTTTTATGCAAAGCAACTTACAGTATTGGATACATACATTATTTAGGTATGGGTGGTCCCAGTAACCCACAATCCCAGCATTGCAAGCTCCATGCTCTACCGACTGAGCTACAAAGGGCCATTCTGACAGCTAATGTTGTAATTAACTTTCAGATTGAATGATTTGTTAAATAAGCTAATGCAACCCTTCATCCACAGACAGTCATGCACATCCATTCCATATAATGGAGCAAACGTGCATTAGTTGAAATGATGTTACTTTCTATTTTCATGTTACTCTCTATTCTCATGTTACTCTCTATTCTCATGTTACTCTCTATTTTCATGTTACACTATATTTTCATGTTACTCTATTTTAATGTAAAGTTGATGCATGTTCATGAGCCGAGACATGCGTATTCTCCCGCTATACTACATCTGAGTCACCGTTTAGCATAAACACCACGCGCCCTCCTCCACGTATGTAATGGACACACAACAACGACCTTAAAGGTTTAGACCTAAAGGCTACTCACTGCAGTCACTATTGTCCTCAACGCCGCTGTCGCTGACCACTGAGCCGTCGTCCCCTAGCCCGGTGCGCCGTTTGGCATCAGACAGGAGCCGCTCGTATGCGTACGGGACGCTTTGTGAAGGCTCTCTCAACTCCTCAACCACGTCAGCGAACTCCTGGAGCAGATCAGTTAGCTCCAGCTCCAAGTCTGATAGGGGATTTCGGTTTAAGTTAGAGTGAGAATAATTCAATTCGTGATTGAATATAATTACTTTACACATGTATTTTAATTAGCCTATTAATAATAGGCCTAAAGTGATTAACATCAAAAACGAAATAACCGATACCAAACAGAATCTGGCTATTTGAAATCAATCCACATTAAAAAATCTACAACAGCAGGACTAAAATGCAAGAAAAAAACGCTGCAATAATCAATAGCCTAATGATAAAAATGTCAAATCCAGCCAACACTCAGAACCCACCTGAAAAGTTGTCTGTGGGCATTCTGAAGTTTTCTGTAGACATTCTGAAAAGCGGGAATAATGCGTCGATGACTAATAGAATACTTCAACTGTTCAAGAAGTCAAGTTTCAAGTCCACACATGGGGTCTTCTGTTTATAAAGCCTCCTTAGACTCTACTCACAACTGGAAAAGACGCGCTCTGCAGCACCCAATCAGATCACTGCGTGCGCGGCTTCTGTGGTTACAGTAGTGAGTGGGCGTCTCGAAAGTAACAGTAAAGGGCGAGGGAAAAAACAAACGTGAACGAATGAACGGAACAGTCTCAGAAACCCCAAAATAGAGTCTTATGCAACTCGGAGACATTTTTCTGATAGGTTTTCCATGCGTCACAGAAATCCTCTCGATGCTGCCAATTCAGTCTAGAGTTTAAAGGAAATTGACGAATGGAATGATGAGATTTTGCAAAAACATTTTCTCTATGATTTCAACCATTATGTAGTAAATTGTAGGCCTACTGTTGCCTATTATCTATTATAAACAGCCAATCTGTCTGTCCTACTACTGTTTCCAAGGAAATCATCTTTATTAACATTACCTCACCGTAAAATCCTAATCATGAAGTTAGTTTTATCATTATTTTTGAAAATTAACCCCAAACTACAGTAACTGTCAAATGTTTGGACACACCTACTCATTCAGGGGTTTTTCTTTATTTTTACTATTTTATACATTGTAGAATAATAGTGAAGACATCAAAACTATGAAATAACACATATGGAATCTTGTAGTAAACAAAAAAAAAGTGTTAAACAAATAAAATATATTTGAGATTCTTCAAAGTAGCCACCCTTTGTCTTGATGACAGCTTTGCACACGCTTGGCATTCTCTCAACCAGCTTCATGAGGAACGCTTTTCCAACAGTCATGAAGGAGTTCCCACATATGCTGAGCACTTGTTGGCTGCTTTTCCTTCACTCTGGTGTCCAACTCATCCCAAACCATCTCAATTGTCTTGAGGTCGGGTGATTGTGGAGGCCAGGTCATCTGATGCAGCACTCCATCACTCTCCTTGGTCAACTAGCCCTTATACAGCCTGGAAAAACTTTTGACTCGTACTGTATATTCACTGTAGAATGCCCATTGTTGTAAAGTCACATGAAACTACTCCAACCAACCAACAGGGGTCACTCTAGAAGTGTGAATGAAACGTTACAATTCATGTCGCTGCCAACGTAGCCCTCTGTCCTACTGACTGACTTACTGGTGTTATGCCTACACCTCTGGAGAGGAAATATAATAGCCTTTTAAGTCATATTTCTATATTTAGTTGGACAATACTAGAATTGGAGAAGCACTCTGAGACCACAGTGATCACTTGCCATTTGTGGCCACAGTTGACACAGGTAGAATAACTGTCCTCAAACTGACTCGTTTCTCATCATGATTAACAGTAAGTATGTTACTACGGTTACAGATAAGAACCTTTTGTATGTCATGTTCCTTTCACCACAACCATTTACATAATTTTCAATTGGTAAATTCCTCAAACCACTAAACCAGAGATAAAGGGTACAGGAAGAAGGTAGAGAATACTGTCCAATCAGCTTGTTAAGTTACCTGTAGTGGGAGGGGCAGCAGGTGTGGTGCGTGTGTGTGTGTGTGTGTGTTTGTCGGTGTGTGTCGGTGTGTGTGTGTGTGTGTGTGTGTGTGTGTGTGTGTGTGTGTGTGTGTGTGTGTGTGTGTGTGTGTGTGTGTGTGTGTGTGTGTGTGTTAGCACAGCAGTGCCCAAATAAGGTGTACAACCCTGCCTCCAGCCCCAGTCTTCCTACCTACACTAGTCTGGCAGAGTGACAGGTGGGAGGGGCGGGAGAGGAGGAGCCGGTGTCAACAGTACCCAGGTAGGCTACAGGTACAGCTACCTCCAGCCCCAGTCTTCCTCCCTACTCTTAGCAGAGGTGGAGGCAGAGGAAACCCAGACAGGTGTCATGTGTGTAGGCTACGGGCCATGTGACGGATGAAAATATGAACTGGGCTCTACTCCTTCAGGTCAGTCAATCATTAGAGAATTTCCTTATGACTTAATTAATGAATCACTGTAGGGCAGTTTCTTTCATATCATCTGTCATATCATATATCATATCTTGTATCTATGTATTTGTCTAATAAATGAGTTCACCAAAAGGTGAGGGAACCTCTATAGGTCAATATGAGTGCAGTGTCTTTGACTACATCTTGTCGTTCATGCATTGACACAAACTGATTTATAGTTTTCTCAGAAAGCTAATAAAGTATGGCCGTGTTATCTTTGACTACATTCATTCGTAGCCTGTTAGTTTAGTTACTCTGGCAGCATAGTATTATTGTTGATCATTACTTGGTCCTTGTTTTGGGTAGCTCT
Organism: Salvelinus fontinalis; assembly: GCF_029448725.1. Classification (NCBI taxonomy): domain Eukaryota; kingdom Metazoa; phylum Chordata; class Actinopteri; order Salmoniformes; family Salmonidae; genus Salvelinus; species Salvelinus fontinalis. Next base: position 75,544,723 of record NC_074670.1, read on the forward strand.
CGATATGACAGGGAGCTAGTGAATGGGTAATGGGATATTGTTGAGGAAAAGTCACAAAGTCCTTGAGTTAATGGGTTACTGTTGTGACTGGGAGCACATGAAGAAGAAGACCCTCTTTACACTCCTTGGGTGTTGAAAGAATAATGCTTGAGGATAGCTATTATTCACTATTAATATGGAACATCGTCATGTAAATATGTAAATTGTAATGTAAATTATGTGCATGTGTTTTGTTAAGTGCTTTTTTCATAATTATTCTTTATAATTCCACAAGCAAGTTTTGTCGTTAGTCATGGTGCAGTAGGTTTGAATAGTAAGTGGATGGAGGAGGGGGTGTGAGATTAACGTACTACTGCGCACACACAGGATCTGGCCCCAATGCCACCCTAAATAGTGCACAATTCATTTTTTACGCTATGGGCCCTGGTCAGAAGTAGTGCACTGGGCCCTGGTCAGAAGTCCTGCACTGGGCCCTGGTCAGAAGTCCTGCACTGGGCCCTGGTTAGAAGTCCTGCACTGGGCCCTGGTCAGAAGTACTGCACTGGGTCCTGGTCAAAAGTACTGCACTGGGCCCTGGTCAGAAGTCCTGCACTGGGCCCTGGTCAGAAGTGGTGCACTGGGCCCTGGTCAGAAGTCCTGCACTGGGCCCTGGTTAGAAGTCCTACACTGGGCCCTGGTCAGAAGTACTGCACTGGGCCCTGGTCAGAAGTACTGCACTGGGTCCTGGTCAAAAGTACTGCACTGGGCCCTGGTCAGAAGTCCTGCACTGGGCCCTGGTCAGAAGTCCTGCACTGGGCCCTGGTTAGAAGTACTGCACTGGGCCCTGGTCAGAAGTACTGCATTGGGCCCTGGTCAGAAGTACTGCATTGGGCCCTGGTCAGAAGTGGTGCACTAAATAGGAATAGGGTGCCATTTAGGACTCAGGCACAGTCCCTTGTTTTAAAGTAGCCACTGAGGTACAAATGTCCCTGTTAATAATATATCATTAAAGGAAGGAAGATTTTTCCGTCCTAGCCTACTTCAGGGGGAAATTCCAAGGATCATCATTTCCTCATATGAATGTTTTTCCTCCTCACAACAATTTTCTCCAGTGTTTTAAGTTCCCTGTTCAGGTTCTCCTTTAGAATGTGGTACATATCAGTGATTTACTTCACACTAATGTCTTCTAGTGTTCCAAGTCCTACGTTTTCACTTCTATGTTCTCCTTTAGAACGTGCTGGTCACGGTCCATCTCAGGCAGATCCTGTGCTACGGTTCTGTTCGGATCTCGGTTCCAGAGGAGCAGGAGGCTGGGGTCCGGGTCGGGTCCATCGGGTTCACGTTCCCCCCCCTTTACCAGCTCCTGACCCAGTTCTACCTCAGGGTGGACCAGGAGACAGGGGATGTCTACACCACTGACAACAGGTGGTTATTTATGGCAACTCATTCTAGATGTGGTTGCCTACAGGCCTTCTGACTGTTTCTTTACATAACTGGATGGATTTCTGCACTTTTTTGACATTTGTTATTGCTGTATGTTTTTAATGTATAGCTGCTGCTGATAAAGACACTTCCTCTTGACTAGTAGCAAAGTAAGTATCTACACTATGTGACCAGAAGTATGTGGACACCTGCTCGTCGAACATCTCATTCCAAAATCATGGGCATTAATATGGAGTTGGTCCCCCCTTTGCTGCTATAACAGCCTCCACTCTTCTGGGAAGGCTTTCAACTAGATGGTGGAACATTGCTGCGGGGACTTGCATTCAGCCACAAGAACATTAGTGAGGTCGGGCACTGATTGTTGGGTGATTAGGTCTGGCTCGCAGTCGGCGTGCCAATTAATCCCAAAGGTTTTCGATGGGGTTGAGGTAAGGGCTCTGTGCAGGACAGTCAAGTTCTTCCACACCAATCTCGACAAATAATTTCTGTATGGACCTCGCTTTGTGCACAGGGGCATTTTCATGCTGAAACAGGAAAGGGCCTTCCCCAAACTGTTGCCACAAAGTTGGAAGCACAGAATCATCTAGAATGGCATTGTATGCTGTAGCGTTAAGAATTCCCTTCACTGGAACTAAGGGGTCCAAACCATGAAAAGCAGCCCCAGACCATTATTCCTCCTCCACCAAAATTTACAGTTGGCACTATGCATTGGGGCAGGTAGCGTTCTCCTGGCATTCGCCAAACCCAGATTCATCCATCGGACTGCCAGGTGGTGATTCATCACTCCAGAGAACACATTTCCACTGCTCCAGAGTCCTATGGTGGTGAGCTTTGGCATTGCGCATGGTGATGTTAGGCTTGTGTGCGGCTGCTCGGCCATGGAAAACCATTTCATGAAGCTCTCGAATAACAGTTATTGTGCTGACTTTGCTTCCAGAGGCAGATTGGAACTCGGTAGTGAGTGTTGCAACCGAGGACAGACGATTTTTACACCTTACGCGCTTCAGCACTCGGTGGTCCCGTTCTGTGAGCTTGTGTGGCCTACCACAACCGCGATAACAGTACTTACAGTTGACCGGGCAGCTCTAGCAGGACAGAAATTTGACTAACTGACTTGTTGGAAAGGTGGCATCCTATTACGGTGCCACTTCAAAAGTCACTGAGCTCTTAAGTACGGGCCATTCTACTGCCAATGTTTGTCCATGGAGATTGCATGGCTGTCTGTTCGATTTTACACACCTATCAGCAACGGGTGTGGCTGAAATAGCCGAATCCACTAATTTGAAGGGGTGTCCATATACTTTTGTTTATATAGTGTATGTTGTAACAGTAATTTATCCATCTATCTATTGCAGGATGGACCGAGAGGCCCTGTGTCCTGACCAACCCCAGGCTGGGGAGTGTATCGTCCCACACGACGCCATCGTAGGCCCTGAGGCAGAGCTGGTGAAGTTCATGGTAGTAGTAGAGGACATCAATGACCATGCTCCTCACTTTGACAACACTGAGATGCATCTGAGTGTCTCTGAGGATGTGGCTGTAGGGACCAGTTTCTTATTGGACGACCAAGCAGAGGACAGAGACATGGGACGTAACGGACGGCTGCAGTACCACCTAGAGGGAGCCGGTGGGTTTTTCAGTGTGACAGTAGAAGAAGAAGCAGCCATTTTGTTTTTGGTTGTGCGACAAGGACTAGACCGCGAGAAGCAGGATCTTCATGAGATGACTGTAGTGGCAACAGACTGTGGTTCTACCCCACTAAGCGCCACAGCAACGTTATTCATAAAAGTGACTGACGTGAACGATAACTGCCCAGAGTTTAGCCTGGACAGCACCCAGAAGGTGGTCATTACAGCGGACACACCCAGAGACACAGTAGTAGCCAGGGTCAGAGCCACGGACCTAGACCTGGGCCCCAACGCTGCCATTACCTACTCCCTCAGCCCCAAGGTCTCAGAACGGGCCAGGGAACTCTTCAGTCTGGACAGTCACACTGGCCTGATCAGCCTGAGAGGGGACCTCAGAGACCGCCACAGTGACAGTGTTAGTGACAGGGGAGAGGAGGTGGTGTTGAAAGTGTTAGCCAGCGGCCCCCACTGCCCCCCTGCAGACACTCAGGTAACCGTATCCCTGCTCCCTGCGCCATACCAGGAGAATGGCATACAGATCAGGTTCATAGCAGAGCATCAAAACCAGACGATAGTGTTGCAGGAAAACCAGCCCCCCACTGTCTTGGCTTTGCTAGAGCTACCGGGGGATAGTAGTGTTAGAGGCTCATCGTATCTCTCCATTGAAGGAGAGGTGCCGTTCTCTTTGAGCCTGCAGAATGGCAAATACCTCCTGTCGACATCAAAGCCCTTAGACTACGAGGTGAAGAGTGAATATCATGTTTCTGTAGTGATGCGTGATGGTGTTGAAGAGCCTGCAGCTCAGGGCTTCCCCAGGAGAGTGATCCAGGTTAGGGTGGTGGATGTGAATGATAATGCTCCACAGTTTCTCCAGAGTCACTATATGATAGACATAGAGGAGAATAACCCTCCTGGGGTGTCTCTGCTGAGAGTCAGGGCGCAGGATGCAGACAGCGGTCAGAACGGGCAGGTCACCTACAAACTGGGTCGACCGTCACACACGGCGGCAGCAATAGCCCTTTATAGAATCGACCAGAACACAGGTCAACTGACAGTTTCTGTACCCCTGGACAGGGAACAACAGGATGTTCACAGACTGACAGTTGTAGCCAGAGATAACGGCTTTCCTCCATTAGAGTCCTCTGTGATGGTGACAATCACCGTCCTGGACCAGAATGATAATGCTCCTGTCTTCCTCACCCCTCACTTCATCTTCTTCATCCCTGAGAATATACCTCCCCTGTCCCGGGTGGGGAAGGTGGGGGTATCAGACGTGGACGCAGGGCTTAACGGGGAGGTGGAGGTGAGGGTGGTGAACAGCAGTGTCGGCCCCTTCGTCATAGACAACGCCCAGGGGACGCTGCGCTGCATGGCCGATATCGACCGCGAGAAACAGGACCGCTACGAGTTAGATCTCTTCGCCACCGACAACGGGCGCCCGTCACCTCTGACCTCCATCGCCAGGGTAACTGTGTTCATCGAGGATGTCAACGACAACCAGCCCCAGGTCATCCTACCCAGCAGCAACCTGTCGTGTCTCACCGTCTCCACAGGGACCACCACGGGCACCATGGTAACCAAGATCTACGCCATCGACAAGGACTCAGGGTTAAACTCGGAGATCACATACACCATTGCAGCGCGGGAACCACCAGGCACCTCTCCATCATCCCATCACCACGGTGACAGCAGCAGCAGTCCCTTCCAGCTGGATGCTCGGTCCGGTAACGTGACCTTAGCCCAGAGACTCATGGGTAAGGACCTGGGGATGCACCACCTGTTCATCGTGGTGTCTGACGGTGGGAAACCAGCGCCTCTCCACACCACCGTCTGGGTTAACCTGCTGGTCAACGACACCTTGGAACCATGCCACCTGGACACCATGCCCAGATCCCTGCCCTACAGACTGGCACAGACGCCCTCCGAAACACCCTCCGAGATGCCCGTCTGCGACAGACACGCTCAGTTGATCCTGATGCTAGGCCTGGGCATGATGGTGGCCTCGCTCTGTCTGTTTCTGGTGACGGTTGTTTTATACATGAAACAGAGGAAGACGTCTAGAGGGGAACCACAGCAGAGGAGGGGGATAAATGAGGAGAACCAGATTCCTCTACGCATTTCGGAGAGATATTACTCAGGAGAAGAGTTATAACGAGAGAGAGGCAGTGCCTGTTCTGACTGGACTCTACATTATGAATTGTTGACGTTTCTTGTATACCTTTTTAAAAGTATGAAATCAGTTCTACAATTAAATACATTTTCACTATTTTCACACAAAGGAGTCTCTCTCTTTCAATATTCTAAGATGAAAAGCTCTGGTTAAATGTCTGATACAATCCAATATACATTTTATCAAGCTAACGAATGAAGGACTGAGGAAGTAAAGGACACCGCTTTAAGGTGAGGTGATGAATTAAGGAACATCATTGATAACAAATGAAAGGAACCTTTCTCTCTTCATTTGCCGTGAGGTTTATATGTAATTTACTTCAGCAAATTGTAGACTAAAATTAGCAGTAGAAGCTAACCCAAAGTAATACATCCAACAGCAAACAAAACAAGACTGTGTGACTTTGATTATATGCCAAATAGCACCCTATTCCCAACATAGTGCCCTACTTTTGGAATGACTCTGGTCAAAAGTAGTGCACTATATAGGGAATAGGGTGTCATTTGGGACAGACACTATATCTAAATCAAAATGTGAGTGAGACTGAAAACTGAGAATTTCAAGGAAATCATGAACTAGATATGTGACCTGTCAACAGAGGCAGACATTGATGTTAAATAAGGGATTCAAATTCTAAACGGGTCTCGTATGTAAGTGTGAGAAGAAGAAAACACAGAGTGAAAGTGGTTTTAATCACAAGATCTTTATGTTCCGTTTCCATTATCTTTAGCCTGATCACTAGTGAGATCTTTATATTCTGTTTCTATTTTCTTTAGACAGTAGGTGAACTGAATAGTCACTCACTGTAAACCTATAAGACCATGAACTGTCTGTGTGGGGTATCAGGTGTTAAGCAACTGTACGCTAGTCCCTTAATGACGACAGTGAGGAGAGAAACACAGAGCAGCTCTAGTCCCTTAATGACGACAGTGAGGAGAGAAACACAGAGCAGCTCTAAGCCCTTAATGACGACAGTGAGGAGAGAAACATAGAGCAGCTCTAGGTCCTTAATGACGACAGTGAGGAGAGAAACACAGAGCAGCTCTAGGCCCTTAATGACGACAGTGAGGAGAGAAACACAGAGCAGCTCTAGTCCCTTAATGACGACAGTGAGGAGAGAAACACAGAGCAGCTCTAGGCCCTTAATGACGACAGTGAGGAGAGAAACATAGAGCAGCTCTAGGTCCTTAATGACGACAGTGAGGAGAGAAACACAGAGCAGCTCTAGGCCCTTAATGACGACAGTGAGGAGAGAAACACAGAGCAGCTCTAGGCCCTTAATGACGACAGTGAGGAGAGAAACACAGAGCAGCTCTAGGCCCTTAATGACGACAGTGAGGAGAGAAACACAGAGCAGCTCTAGGCCCTTAATGACGACAGTGAGGAGAGAAACACAGAGCAGCTCTAGGCCCTTAATGACGACAGTGAGGAGAGAAACACAGAGCAGCTCTAGGCCCTTAATGACGACAGTGAGGAGAGAAACACAGAGCAGCTCTAGTCCCTTAATGACGACAGTGAGGAGAGAAACACAGAGCAGCTCTAGGCCCTTAATGACGACAGTGAGGAGAGAAACACAGAGCAGCTCTAGGCCCTTAATGACAACAGTGAGGAGAGAAACACAGAGCAGCTCTAGGCCCTTAATGACAACAGTGAGGAGAGAAACACAGAGCAGCTCTAGGCCCTTAATGACGACAGTGAGGAGAGAAACACAGAGCAGCTCTAGGCCCTTAATGACGACAGTGAGGAGAGAAACACAGAGCAGCTCTAGGCCCTTAATGACGACAGTGAGGAGAGAAACATAGAGCAGCTCTAGGTCCTTAATGACGACAGTGAGGAGAGAAACACAGAGCAGCTCTAGGCCCTTAATGACGACAGTGAGGAGAGAAACACAGAGCAGCTCTAGGCCCTTAATGACGACAGTGAGGAGAGAAACACAGAGCAGCTCTAGGCCCTTAATGACGACAGTGAGGAGAGAAACACAGAGCAGCTCTAGGCCCTTAATGACGACAGTGAGGAGAGAAACACAGAGCAGCTCTAGGCCCTTAATGACGACAGTGAGGAGAGAAACACAGAGCAGCTCTAGTCCCTTAATGACGACAGTGAGGAGAGAAACACAGAGCAGCTCTAGGCCCTTAATGACGACAGTGAGGAGAGAAACACAGAGCAGCTCTAGGCCCTTAATGACGACAGTGAGGAGAGAAACACAGAGCAGCTCTAGGCCCTTAATGACAACAGTGAGGAGAGAAACACAGAGCAGCTCTAGTCCCTTAATGACGACAGTGAGGAGAGAAACACAGAGCAGCTCTAGGCCCTTAATGACGACAGTGAGGAGAGAAACACAGAGCAGCTCTAGGCCCTTAATGACGACAGTGAGGAGAGAAACACAGAGCAGCTCTAGGCCCTTAATGACGACAGTGAGGAGAGAAACACAGAGCAGCTCTAGGCCCTTAATGACGACAGTGAGGAGAGAAACACAGAGCAGCTCTAGGCCCTTAATGACGACAGTGAGGAGAGAAACACAGAGCAGCTCTAGTCCCTTAATGACGACAGTGAGGAGAGAAACACAGAGCAGCTCTAGTCCCTTAATGACGACAGTGAGGAGAGAAACACAGAGCAGCTCTAGGCCTGAAGACTGAGATCTGGTTCATACAAACCTGGGTTCAAACAGTATTTGAAATCTTTAAAATACTTGATCTATGCTTAATTGAGCTTGTCTGCCGCAACGGAACCAATAGAATAGTACCTGAAACATGCAAACCCCGCCCATCTGGCACTCCAGGGAGCCTCAAGCAAATGCTCAAAGATTGTTTATGATTTCAAATGCTATTTGAACCCAGGTCTGGTCTAAACTGAGGTAACGGCCCAGGTTAAGTTGATTGGAGCTTTCTCCAATTTCCCACTCTGACTGATGGCTGCTCTCAGGTATTTAGACACACTAAGGGTTTAATGTTCCTCTTGAGGGGAGGTGATGAAAGTTCCTCCAAGGAGCTGCTTAGAGGACTGCAGGAGGCCGAGGGTCAGGTAGGGAGGGAAGGTAAGGAGGTGTGGTGAGGAATGGGGAAGGCAGGAGAGACAGGTGAGGTGTAAGGATGCAGTGAGAGAGACAGGGGAGACGCTGGGTCAAGGCAGGACAGAATAGGCAGTGGGACGGAGTGAGGGGGTGTAAGTTGCATATGGACAGACAGGTGAGAGGCTGGGGGGTAGATGGGGGAGGGGTTGTATGGGTCAACAGACAGGTGAGAGGCTGGGGGGTAGAGGGGGAGGGGTTGTATGGGTCAACAGACAGGTGAGAGGCTGGGGGGTAGAGGGGGAGGGGTTGTATGGGTCAACAGACAGGTGAGAGGCTGGGGGGTAGATGGGGGAGGGGTTGTATAGGTCAACAGACAGGTGAGAGGCTGGGGGGTAGAGGGGGAGGGGTTGTATGGGTCAACAGACAGGTGAGAGGCTGGGGGGTAGAGGGGGAGGGGTTGTATGGGTCAACAGACAGGTGAGAGGCTGGGGGGTAGATGGGGGAGGGGTTGTATAGGTCAACAGACAGGTGAGAGGCTGGGGGGTAGAGGGGGAGGGGTTGTATGGGTCAACAGACAGGTGAGAGGCTGGGGGGGGTAGATGGAGAGGGGGAGGGGTTGTATGGGTCAACAGACAGGTGAGAAGCTGGGGGGGTAGATGGGGGAGGGGTTGTATGGGTCAACAGACAGGTGAGAGGCTGGGGGGGTAGATGGTGGAGGGGTTGTATGGGTCAACAGACAGGTGAGAGGCTGGGGGGGTAGATGGGGGAGGGGTTGTATGGGTCAACAGAAAGGTGAGAAGCTGAGGGGGTAGATGGGGGAGGGGTTGTATAGGTCAACAGACAGGTGAGAAGCTGGGGGGGGTAGATGGGGGAGGGGGAGGGGTTGTATGGGTCAACAGACAGGTGAGAGGCTGGGGGGGTAGATGGGGGAGGGGTTGTATGGGTCAACAGACAGGTGAGAAGCTGGAGGGGTAGATGGGGGAGGGGTTGTATGGGTCAACAGACAGGTGAGAGGCTGGGGGGGTAGATGGAGAGGGGGAGGGGTTGTATGGGTCAACAGACAGGTGAGAAGCTGGGGGGGTAGATGGGGGAGGGGTTGTATGGGTCAACAGACAGGTGAGAGGCTGGGGGGGGGTAGATGGGGGAGGGGGAGGGGTTGTATGGGTCAACAGACAGGTGAGAGGCTGGGGGGGTAGATGTGGGAGGGGTTGTATGGGTCAACAGACAGGTGAGAAGCTGGAGGGGTAGATGGGGGAGGGGTTGTATGGGTCAACAGACAGGTGAGAGGCTGGAGGGGTAGATGGGGGAGGGGTTGTATGGGTCAACAGACAGGTGAGAGGCTGGGGGGGTAGATGGGGGAGGGGTTGTATGGGTCAACAGACAGGTGAGAGGCTGGGGGGGTAGATGGGGGAGGGGTTGTATGGGTCAACAGACAGGTGAGAGGCTGGGGGGGTAGATGGGGGAGGGGTTGTATGGGTCAACAGACAGGTGAGAGGCTGGGGGGGTAGATGGGGGAGGGGTTGTATGGGTCAACAGACAGGTGAGAAGCTGGAGGGGTAGATGGGGGAGGGGGAGGGGTTGTATGGGTCAACAGACAGGTGAGAGGCTGGGGGGGTAGATGGGGGAGGGGTTGTATGGGTCAACAGACAGGTGAGAGGCTGGGGGGGTAGATGGGGGAGGGGTTGTATGGGTCAACAGACAGGTGAGAGGCTGGGGGGGTAGATGGGGGAGGGGTTGTATGGGTCAACAGACAGGTGAGAGGCTGGGGGGGTAGATGGGGGAGGGGTTGTATGGGTCAACAGACAGGTGAGAGGCTGGGGGGGTAGATGGGGGAGGGGTTGTATGGGTCAACAGACAGGTGAGAGGCTGGGGGGGTAGATGGGGGAGGGGTTGTATGGGTCAACAGACAGGTGAGAGGCTGGGGGGGTAGATGGGGGAGGGGTTGTATCGGTCAACAGACAGGTGAGAGGCTGGGGGGGTAGATGGGGGAGGGGTTGTATGGGTCAACAGACAGGTGAGAAGCAGCAGCAGCAAGGCACACCACCATCTCAAGTCACAAAGCGAGCCCTCTCTCCATCACCCGATATCTGCCATTCTCACTTCACTAATGTAGTGTTAGATCACATTTCACCCAGCCAGGACAGAATGAGCTGTACTGTACTTCTAAAAGAAGTAGACTAGTTCTTCTGCTGTTGTCAGGAGCCTTGATCAGAAGGGTGCAATGTTACAGAGCCCACTGTTAGAAGAGCATTCTGTAGACCAGGTGTGATTGTCTGTTATAGAATAGAGTCGTGTCAGCTCTCTTCCCTGTCAAAGGCCCTGTTCAGGACAACGTTACAGAAGAGACCCCTGACATGTTACCAGGTGTAGACCAGATGTGATTATAGAATAAGGAGTCGTGTCAGCTCTCCTCGTCTTTGAGACGTTCTGACTGTTTCACCTTACTGAAGTGAATACTTCCCAGGTGAGAAATGTGATATGATAACTGCCACTGTTCTTATCTTCAGGTACTCCGGCAGGCCCTCATTCCTTAGTATCCAGTCTATTCCTTAGTATCCAGTCTATTCCTTAGTATCCAGTCTATTCCTTAGTATCCAGTCTATTCCTTAGTATCCAGTATATTCCTTAGTATCCAGTCTATTCCTTAGTATCCAGTCTATTCCTTAGTATCCAGTCTATTCCTTAGTATCCAGTCTATTCCTTAGTATCCAGTCTATTCCTTAGTATCCAGTCTATTCCTTAGTATCCAGTCTATTCCTTAGTATCCAGTATATTCCTTAGTATCCAGTCTATTCCTTAGTATCCAGTCTATTCCTTAGTATCCAGTCTATTCCTTAGTATCCAGTCTATTCCTTAGTATCCAGTCTATTCCTTAGTATCCAGTCTATTCCTTAGTATCCAGTCTATTCATTAGTATCCAGTCTATTCCTTAGTATCCAGTCTATTCATTAGTATCCTTAATATCTGTAGACTGTTGTTCGTAGGGAGGGAAAACATCAAACAAGACTTACCTGCATGTCACAAAGTTAAGAAGAATCAAAATGAAAAAGGCTTCAGGTTGCAACATGTCCAATTAGCACAACAAGATGAAACAGAACACAGAGACTACAAATCAATGTTTACTATATATCCAGCTTTGAAACAATACAACTGTCATAGAAACAATTCCTGTTCAGTCAGTTCTCTCAGCTTCTTCACAAGTTAAGACAGGTGACAGAAAAGGAATGAAATTGTTTTTCTGAGCGAACTCCCCTTATCACATAATCTTTCCAACGATGTTGAAACATGACACCATAGTCGTTGAAATAATTATTCAAGCCTTAGGAGTATGGCACCTTGGGTAATTCCACCTGTCATCATGCTCGGTTTGAAGTGTGTGTGTGTGTGGGTGGGAGAGTGTGTGTGTGTGTGTATGGGTGGGAGAGTGTGTGTGGGTAGATGTGTGGGTGTGTGTGTGTGTGTGTGTGTGTGTGTGTGTGTGTGTGTGTGTGTGTGTGTGTGTGTGTGTGTGTGTGTGTGTGTGTGTGTGTGTGTGTGTGTGTGTGTGTGTGTGTGTGTGTGTGTGTGTGGGAGAGTGTGTATGGGTGGGAGAGTGTGTGTGGGGGGTAGATGTGTGTGTGTGTGTGTGTGTGTGTGTGTGTGTGTGTGTGTGTGTGTGTGTGTGTGTGTGTGTGTGTGTGTGTGTGTGTGTGTGTGTGTGTGTGTGTGTGTGTGTGTGTGTGTGTGTGCAACCTCCTAGATATACATCATGGTAGACAGACACTATATATCACCAACTAGTTTCCTCTACTGTGTCTCCATCCTCATTCCTCCTTAGCGTGTGACTTGGTTTACACAGCAGTCAACTGGACGTTGAGAAAGCCTCACAGACTCCTCAGAGAGAATCCATAGTTCAATGGAATGTCAGTGAATTTCCAAAAGCACCAAGGAGGAGTGGTTATATCCTCTTCCTGAACCCTGAGTCATCTTCAGGTGTTCCATGGTGGAAGAGAACCTCTTCAAACTGTAGTCTACCCATTCTCAACTTAAAAACTGTAATAAATAAAATACTCCAGCCTAAACTTAAACAACTTAAAGCAGGTAAAAAGTGTGTAGAAATTATATGTAACTTTTTTTTTAAATGTTATAATTGAATCTCTGAAGGAAAAAAAAAATCCCAGTATTTTCAATATAGCACTATTAGCCGTGTTATTTTGGTTAATTTTATGGTCTCAAGACAGAGTTTATTAAGAACCACTAGTCTACCGGAAGTCTATTCCTATTCACAAGAGGAGCTTTGGTCTGAGGATTTCTCAGGTAGTCACCTAACATAGAAATGACCACAGCCTTATGAAAAGGGCATTTTATTTAGCAGATGAATGGATCTAGTCTCGTGGACTCAGAACGTGAGAAGCCTGGGTTTCTGAGGCTATTACATCTAATACTGATTAGAGCCTGTGTAGAGCAGTAGAACTTACTGTGCATATGGAGTAGGCTTATCATGTGTAATGCTGCCACCTGGTGGCTATGACGTGTGAGGGAAATTATATACTGTTCTTATATATATACACAGTACACCAGCGTTTCCCAAACTAAGGATCACGAAAGCAATGTGGGGTCATCTAATTTGAGACTGGGTTTGCGGGAGACACTGTGGATCCTAGAACCGGTGTTACTGATCTCCGGTAGCCGCTAGATGAGGTTGTAATAAACCGAGCGGTTTTTGTTTTCTTCCTACAAACGTGGATCTATCTTTTGAACGGTTTAAGCTACACAATATTATGACCTCATCACTGAAAGATAAGACTGGAACCCATATGTATCTTCTGTTACCCTCTACGATGCCCATAAGAACAATAGACCAGACCAGGCACTAAATCAGACAAGGGGCGGAAAAGAACTTTGTCAATGATTATGTTCTTTTATACACAGACGAGCATACTAAATTATTGCCTGAACTTCCCAATACTTTTCTGATGCATTTCAGTCAATTCAAACCATACTTCCTTCAGCTTTAAATACTGTCGAAGGGACTGTCAGCCTGATTTGTAATCGACTGTCATAGTAAAAAAGTAAGCATTGGCAGCTGATTACGTCTTTTGTACATGGTGGGGTTGCGAGAGAAAAAAAATGGGCCCAAAAATGTGGTCACGGAAGAAAAGCTTGGGAACCCCTGTTTTTTTAGACCCGTTTTTTGCAGTTAATTTCATCCTTGACTTTATAAGTAAAATATATTTGAGTAGTAAAGAGGTAAACAACACCAACGAGTCCCAGACAGTTTGCAACAAAACATACTAGAGGGGGGCATCGTTTACTAGGCTACATATAATACATTATTGGGATCATCTGGTTACCACCAGTGTTTGGAGCACATTGAGTTCGTTGACAAAACAGACCATGGTACGCCTTTTCACATGAGATTTATTTGTCAAAGGTCCGTGGTGAGTCTGTGTAAACTGTGTGATTATATTGGAGACAGGTTTATATATATTTTTACTGTTACAGTATTTCTAAGTAGTAGCCATTTAACAGCCAGGGAAACTCATTGTTCTCACTTTATGACAGAACATCGAGAGTTTTCTGCCTGACTGTGGCCCTTTAACCTGAATTCTCAGCCTGGCTGAGAAATCAAATCAAATCTTATTTTATTGGTCACATACACATGGTTAGCAGATTGTATTTTGAGTGTAGCGAAATGCTTGTGCTTCTACTGCAGCAATATCTAATATGTAATCTAACAATTTCACAACAACTACCTAATGCACAAATCTAAGTAAAGGAATGGAATAAGAATATACATATACATATAAATATATGGATAAACAATGACTGAGTGGCATAGGCAAGATGCAATAGATGGTATAAAATACAGTATATACATGTGCAATGAGCAATGCAAGATGTAAACATTATTAAAGTGGCATTATTAAAGTGACTAGTGATCCATTTATTAAACTGGCCAATGATTTCAAGTCTGTATGTAGGCAGCAGCCTCTCTGTGTTAGTGAAGGCTGTTTAACAGTCTGATGTCCTTGAGATAGAAGCTATTTTTCAGTCTCTCGGTCCCAGCTTTGATGCACTTGTACTGACCTCGCCTTCTGGATGGTAATGGAGTGAACAGGCAGTGGCTCGGATGGTTGTTGTCCTGGCTCGGATGGTTGTTGTCTGGAAGCAAGACGTCGGTGTCCGTGACGTGGCTGTTTTCTTTTTGTAGTCCAAGATTGTCTGTAGATCCTGCCACATACTTCTCGTGTCTGAGCCGTTGAATTGCGACTCCACCCTATACCGACATTTCACTTGTTTGATTGCCTTGAGAAGGGGATAACTACACTGTTTGTATTTGGCCATATTCCCGGTCAACTTCCAATGGTTAAATGCGGTGGTTCGCGTTTTCAGTTTTGTGTGAATGCCGTCATCCATCCACGGTTTCTGGTTAGGGTAGGTTTTAATAGTCACAGTGGGTACAACATCTCCTATGCACTTCCTTATAAACTCCCTCACCAAATCAACATATAAATCAATATTACTCTCTGAGGCTACCCAGGAACATGTCCCAGTCCGCGTGATCAAAACAATCTTGACGCGTGGATTCCGATTGGTCAGACCAGCGTTGAATAGTCCATGTCACAGGTACATCCTGTTTGAGTTTCTGCCTATAGGAAGGGAGGAGCAAAATGGAGTCATGGTCAGATTTGCCAAAGGGAGGGCGGGGGAGGGCCTTGTATGCATCGTGGAAGTTAGAGTGATCCAGAGTTTTACCCGCACAAGTGCTACAATCAATATGCTGATAGAATTTAGGTAGCCTTGTTCTCAAATTTGCTTTGTTAAAATCCCCAGCTACAATAAATGTAGCCTCAGGATATATGGTTTCCAGTTTGCATAAAGTCCAGTGAGGTTCCTTGAGGGCCGTCTTGGTATTGGCTTGAGGGGGGATATACACGGCTGTGTCAATAACCGCTGATAATTCTCTTGGGAGATAATACGGTCATCATTTGATTGTGAGGAATTCTAGGTCGGGTGAACAAAAGGACTTGAGTTCCTGTATGTTGTTACAATCACACCATGAGTCATTAATCATGAAACATACACCCCTGTCCTTCTTCTTCCTGGAGAGATATTTATTTCTGTCGGCGCGACGCACAAAGAATCCCGGTGGCTGTCTGACCAGAAGGCCGCTCCGTCTACCTCTTCTGCGGCGCCGTTGTTTTGGGTCAGCCCAAAGAACAGTGCCTGAGTGTGGCAGTGTTTGGCTCTGGATGAGAGCGCCTGCTAAATGCCTTAAATGTCAAATGTAGATTATCCAGTGTCCACAGCAACTCTGTTGATTATTCTCTACCCTCTGTGCATGTGGTGTACTATGGTGTTAGTGTAACAGATGTGAAATGGCTAGCTAGTTAGCTGTGGTGCGCGCTAATAGCCTTTCAATCGGTGACGTCACTTGCTCTGAGACCTTGAAGTAGTGGTTCCCCTTGCTCTGCAAGGGCCGCGGCTTTTGTGGAGCGATGGCTAACGATGCTTCGTGGGTGACTGTTGTTGATGCGTGCAGAGGGTCCCTGGTTCGCGCCTGGGTCGGGGCGAGGGGACAGACTAAAGTTAAACTGTTACATTAGCCATGCTCTCACTAACCCTCATCTTTTCTCTTTCTCTGTGTCCCCTTCCAGAGGGCCTGAGGCTGAGGACACCCTGGCCTGACACCGGGACGTGCCTTCCCCAATCCACCTGGCCCCCCTCTACCTGCTACCTGCCTGTTGCTGCCTTCACTGGTTCTGTCTCCCCCTCAAATCACTGACCCCCACCCCACATACTTGGATTCCATTACTTACCATGACGTCTTTATGATGAGCCATCTGACCGTGGGGTCTTGAAGTGTTAGTTATTTCTGGATATTGTCTCAGCCTGCTGGCTATTAATATTGGTATTGATCTTTCCTTATTGAAATGGCGAATAAAGGAAGACTGCTTTCATTTTCAATCAAGACAATGTTAGAGATTTAATGTATGCTTTTATATGGCCTATATCTCTGTATTACATTCAGCAAGTCAAATAAAGATTAGTGCAAACAGGAAGTGTGACTTCTTTCCCTAATGATTTCCTAAGGCTGATGTATTTTGGCAGTTATCAGTTATTCTACACCAAGGCTAGATGAGGCTGAATGGGAACAACGCCACACACAACTACAATGCAACTCGTTCATCTCATTGGTACACGACTGCTCAGTCTGTTGAATATTCAATCAACGGAAAGATGGATTTCTTGTCTGAATTAAGGTTTTATTAAACCTTCAAAAGCAACACGCACAATAAAGGAAGTTTATAAAATAAAGTCGTTGACAGGAAAAGTGATTTACTACATCAATTATAGTCACAGCCTCTCCCATTCGTTTGATTAACTGGGGTAACGGGATGGAGAAATGGTTTACAGTACAGTAGGCGGGGCTCAACAGGCAGAATGCATCCCAAAGGGCACACTATTCCCTATGACTTTCTCCTGTATAATGGGGCTCTGGTCTAAAGTAGAGCACTATGTATAGGGAATAGGGTGCCATTTGGGATACACACCATCTGTTGATGAAGCCACCTGAAATTAATGGCTGCATACCAATCATCCATCTCTCTCCTCGTGGATAATAAGGTGAGGAAACAGTCCATGTCAGCCAGGAACAACTTTTTAAAGAAATACAATTTATTTCCATCTCTAGTTCAGTAAAATAAGTAGGTTTTTTTTCTGGTCACAAGCTATTCCAGAAAATTGCGGTAAACAGCGCCACACTCAGGCAGAACACGTAATATTCTAATTCTAGCCAGGCCTGTCTTCTCAAAGAAAACACTATTTCATTCTCTCCATTTGAGCAAAAGAAGTGGTTTTGTCGTGGTCACCAGAAAATCCGAACAATTCAGGTAAAGTGCACCACAGTCAAACAGAAAAATCTGAATGTTCTATCATACAGTGAGAACAATTAGTTTCTCTGGCTACTTAGAAATACTTTCAAAAGTGAATGAATAGATGACATTCACTCAGCGGTGTAAAGTATTAAGTAAAAATATTTTCAAGTACTCCTTAAGTAGTTGTTTGGGGTAACTTTACTTTACTATTCATCTTTTTGACAACTTTTACTTTTCCTTCACTACATTCCTAAAGAAAATAATGCACTTTTTACTCCATGTACACTGCTCAAAAAAATAAAGGGAACACTTTAACAACACAATGTAACTCCAAGTCAATCACACTTCTGTGAAATCAAACTGTCCACTTAGGAAGCAACACTGATTGACAATAAATTGCACATGTTGTTGTGCAAATGGAATAGACAAAAGGTGGAAATTATAGGCAATTGGCAAGACACCCCCCAAAACAGGAGTGATTCTGCAGGTGGTGACCACAGACCACTTCTCTTCCTGGCTGATGTTTTGGTCACTTTTGAATGGAACTGAGAAGTGGTCTGTGATCACCACCTGCAGAATCACTCCTGTTTTGGGGGGTGTCTTGCTAATTGCCTATAATTTCCACCTTTTGTCTATTCCATTTGCACAACAGCATGTGAAATTTATTGTCAATCAGTGTTGCTTCCTAAGTGGACAGTTTGATTTCACAGAAGTGTGATTGACTTGGAGTTACATTGTGTTGTTAAAGTGTTCCCTTTATTTTTTTGAGCAGTGTATTTTCCCTGACACCCAAAAGTACTCGCTACATTTTGAATGCTTAGCAGGACAGAAAATGGTCCAAATCACACACTTATCAACAGAACCTCCCTGGTCATTCCTACTGCCTCTGATCTGGCGGACTCACTAAACACAAATGCATCGCTTGTAAATTATGTTGGACTGTTGGAATGTATCCCTGGCTATCTGTAAAAAAATAAATAATAATAAATAAAATAAAATTGTGCCGTCTGGTTTGGTTAATAAAAGTAATTTTAATTATTGATACTTAAGTATATTTAAAACCAAATACTTTTAGACTTTTACTCAAGTAATCATTTATTGGGTGACTTTCACTTTACTTGAGTCTTTTTCTCTTAAAGTATCTTTACTTTTACTCAAGTATGACAATTGGGTACTTTTTCCACCACTGCTATAAACCTGTCTCCAACATAATCACACAGTTTAGACAGACTCACCACGGACCTTTGACAATAAATCTCTGTGTAAAAAGGCGTACCATGGTCTGTTTTGTCAACGAACTCAATGTACTCCAAACACTGGTGGTAACCAGATGATCCCAATGTAACAGTATAACTTTAGTACGTCCCCTCGCCCCGACCTCGGGCACGAACCAGGGACCCTCTGCACACATCAACAACTGACACCCACGAAGTGTTGTTACCCATCGTTCCACAAAAGCCGCGGCCCTTGCAGAGCAAGGGGCAACACTACTTCTAGGTTTCAGAGCAAGTGACGTAACTGATTGAAACGCTAGTAGCGTGTACCCGCTAACTAGCTAGCCATTTCACATCCGTTACACCATTAGTTGACTGTATGTAGCCTAGTAAACGACGACCCACTCTGGTATGTTCTGTTGCTAACTGTCTGAGACTCTGTTTACGATTCAAATATATTTTACATATCAAGTCAAAGACGAAATGA
Source organism: Salvelinus fontinalis (assembly GCF_029448725.1). Classification (NCBI taxonomy): domain Eukaryota; kingdom Metazoa; phylum Chordata; class Actinopteri; order Salmoniformes; family Salmonidae; genus Salvelinus; species Salvelinus fontinalis. The sequence continues at coordinate 75,563,515 of NC_074670.1, forward strand.
ACCTCAAAACACTGGTCTGAAATGTATAAGCATAACTAGGCTACACAGACCCATGGTGGATACATTGTAAATTGAGAGGCATTTCCCGTATTAAACCGTGTCCCAGTCCAACATGCCTAGCTCTGCCCACTGGGGCATATGGAGGGCTCTTTGAAATAAGCGCTCCTATCGCTGTGTTCCACCAGATCCAGTTATCTCACAACGCCGGCTTCAAACAGCTTCAAAGCAGCGGACACCAACTGTTTCACACACAGCCACTAAGGGATGCACAGCGGCCTAATGTTCTCACACAGCGGCCTAATGTTCTCACACAGCGGCCTAATGTTCTCACACAGCGGCCTAATGTTCTCACACAGCGGCCTAATGTTCTCACACAACGGCCTAATGTTCTCACACACAGCGGCCTAATGTTCTCTCACACAGCGGCCTAATGTTCTCACACAACGGCCTAATGTTCTCACACACAGCGGCCTAATGTTCTCTCACACAGCGGCCTAATGTTCTCACACAATGGCCTAATTTTCTCACACAACGGCCTAATGTTCTCACACAGCGGCCTAATGTTCTCACACACAGCGGCCTAATGTTCTCTCACACAGCGGCCTAATGTTCTCACACAATGGCCTAATTTTCTCACACAACGGCCTAATGTTCTCACACACCGGCCTAATGGGTGCGGCAGCGTAGCCTAGTGGTTAGAGCGTTGGACTAGTAACCGGAAGGTTGCAAGTTCAAATCCCCGAACTGACAAGGTACAAATCTGTCGTTCTGCCCCTGAACAGGCAGTTAACCCACTGTTCCTAGGCCGTCATTGAAAATAAGAATTTGTTCTTAACTGACTTGCCTAGTTAAATAAAGGTTAAAAAAAATATTTTTAAAAATCTCACACACAACGGCCTAATGTTCTCTCACACAGCGGCCTAATGTTCACACACAACGGCCTAATTTTCTCACACAACGGCCTAATGTTCTCACACAACGGCCTAATGTTCTCACACACAACGGCCTAATGTTCTCACACAACGACCTAATGTTCTCACACACAACGGCCTAATGTTCTCACACACAACGGCCTAATGTTCTCACACACAACGGCCTAATGTTCTCACACAGCGGCCTAATGTTCTCACACACAACGGCCTAATGTTCTCACACAGCGGCCTAATGTTCTCACACAGCGGCCTAATGTTCTCACACAACGGCCTAATGTTCTCACACACAACGGCCTAATGTTCTCACACACAACGGCCTAATGTTCTCACACAACGACCTAATGTTCTCACACACAACGGCCTAATGTTCTCACACACAACGGCCTAATGTTCTCACACACAACGGCCTAATGTTCTCACACACAACGGCCTAATGTTCTCACACACAACGGCCTAATGTTCTCACACAACGGCCTAATGTTCTCACACAGCGGCCTAATGTTCTCACACAGCGGCCTAATGTTCTCACACACAACGGCCTAATGTTCTCACACAGCGGCCTAATGTTCTCACACAGCAGCCTAATGTTCTCACACAGCGGCCTAATGTTCTCTCACACAGCAGCCTAATGTTCTCACACAGCGGCCTAATTTTCTCACACACAGCGGCCTAATGTTCTCACACAACGGCCTAATGTTCTCACACAGCGGCCTAATTTTCTCACACACAACGGCCTAATGTTCTCACACAGCGGCCTAATGTTCTCACACAGCGGCCTAATGTTCTCACACAGCGGCCTAATGTTCTCACACAACGGCCTAATGTTCTCACACAGCAGCCTAATGTTCTCACACAACGGCCTAATGTTCTCACACAGCGGCCTAATGTTCTCACACAACGGCCTAATGTTCTCACACAGCGGCCTAATGTTCTCACACAACGGCCTAATGTTCTCACACAGCGGCCTAATTTTCTCACACACAACGGCCTAATGTTCTCACACAGCGGCCTAATGTTCTCACACAGCGGCCTAATGTTCTCACACAGCGGCCTAATGTTCTCTCACACAGCGGCCTAATGTTCTCACACAGCGGCCTAATTTTCTCACACACAGCGGCCTAATGTTCTCACACAACGGCCTAATGTTCTCACACAGCGGCCTAATTTTCTCACACACAACGGCCTAATGTTCTCACACAGCAGCCTAATGTTCTCACACAACGGCCTAATGTTCTCACACAGCAGCCTAATGTTCTCACACAACGGCCTAATGTTCTCACACAGCGGCCTAATGTTCTCACACAGCGGCCTAATGTTCTCACACAGCGGCCTAATGTTCTCACACAACGGCCTAATGTTCTCACACAGCGGCCTAATTTTCTCACACACAGCGGCCTAATGTTCTCACACAACGGCCTAATGTTCTCACACAGCGGCCTAATTTTCTCACACACAACGGCCTAATGTTCTCAAACAGCGGCCTAATGTTCTCACACAGCGGCCTAATGTTCTCACACAGCGGCCTAATGTTCTCTCACACAGCGGCCTAATGTTCTCACACAGCGGCCTAATTTTCTCACACACAGCGGCCTAATGTTCTCACACAACGGCCTAATGTTCTCACACAGCGGCCTAATTTTCTCACACACAACGGCCTAATGTTCTCACACAGCGGCCTAATGTTCTCACACAGCGGCCTAATGTTCTCACACAGCGGCCTAATGTTCTCTCACACAGCGGCCTAATGTTCTCACACAGCGGCCTAATGTTCTCACACAGCGGCCTAATGTTCTCACACAGCGGCCTAATGTTCTCACACAGCGGCCTAATGTTCTCACACAGCGGCCTAATGTTCTCACACAGCGGCCTAATGTTCTCACACAGCGGCCTAATGTTCTCACACAGCGGCCTAATGTTCTCACACAGCGGCCTAATGTTCTCACACAGCGGCCTAATGTTCTCACACAGCGGCCTAATGTTCTCACACAGCGGCCTAATGTTCTCACACAACGGCCTAATGTTCTCACACAGCGGCCTAATGTTCTCACACAGCGGCCTAATGTTCTCACACAGCGGCCTAATGTTCTCACACAGCGGCCTAATGTTCTCACACAGCGGCCTAATGTTCTCTCACACAGCGGCCTAATGTTCTCACACAACGGCCTAATGTTCTCACACAGCGGCCTAATGTTCTCACACAGCGGCCTAATGTTCTCACACAGCGGCCTAATGTTCTCACACAGCGGCCTAATGTTCTCACACAACGGCCTAATGTTCTCACACAGCGGCCTAATGTTCTCACACAACGGCCTAATGTTCTCACACAGCGGCCTAATGTTCTCACACAGCGGCCTAATGTTCTCACACAGCGGCCTAATGTTCTCACACAGCGGCCTAATGTTCTCACACAGCGGCCTAATGTTCTCACACAGCGGCCTAATGTTCTCACACAGCGGCCTAATGTTCTCACACAGCGGCCTAATGTTCTCACACAGCGGCCTAATGTTCTCACACAGCGGCCTAATGTTCTCACACAGCGGCCTAATGTTCTCACACAGCGGCCTAATGTTCTCACACAACGGCCTAATGTTCTCACACAGCGGCCTAATGTTCTCACACAGCGGCCTAATGTTCTCACACAGCGGCCTAATGTTCTCACACAGCGGCCTAATGTTCTCTCACACAGCGGCCTAATGTTCTCACACAACGGCCTAATGTTCTCACACAGCGGCCTAATGTTCTCACACAGCGGCCTAATGTTCTCACACAGCGGCCTAATGTTCTCACACAGCGGCCTAATGTTCTCACACAACGGCCTAATGTTCTCACACAGCGGCCTAATGTTCTCACACAACGGCCTAATGTTCTCACACAGCGGCCTAATGTTCTCACACAGCGGCCTAATGTTCTCACACAGCGGCCTAATGTTCTCACACAGCGGCCTAATGTTCTCACACAGCGGCCTAATGTTCTCTCACACAGCGGCCTAATGTTCTCACACACAACGGCCTAATGTTCTCACACAGCGGCCTAATGTTCTCACACAGCGGCCTAATGTTCTCACACAGCGGCCTAATGTTCTCTCACACAGCGGCCTAATGTTCTCACACACAACGGCCTAATGTTCTCACACAGCGGCCTAATGTTCTCACACAGCGGCCTAATGTTCTCACACAGCGGCCTAATGTTCTCACACAGCGGCCTAATGTTCTCACACAACGGCCTAATGTTCTCACACAGCGGCCTAATGTTCTCACACAGCGGCCTAATGTTCTCACACAACGGCCTAATGTTCTCACACAGCGGCCTAATGTTCTCACACAGCGGCCTAATGTTCTCACACAGCGGCCTAATGTTCTCACACAGCGGCCTAATGTTCTCACACAGCGGCCTAATGTTCTCACACAGCGGCCTAATGTTCTCACACAGCGGCCTAATGTTCTCACACAGCGGCCTAATGTTCTCACACAGCGGCCTAATGTTCTCACACAGCGGCCTAATGTTCTCACACAGCGGCCTAATGTTCTCACACAGCGGCCTAATGTTCTCACACAGCGGCCTAATGTTCTCACACAGCGGCCTAATGTTCTCACACAACGGCCTAATGACAGATATCTGTCAGAGAAAAATCAAGAGGAAACAGAATCTTTCCCGAAAAGTAGACTGATGATGTCACAGTGTATACACTCCCCCCCCCCCCCCCCCCCCCCGTCTCTGTTCTTCAGTCCATATGTTCCAAAACTAAACTTTCCAAACTCCCATCAGCCACTACGTCATCTGGTCAGTCCAGCAATCATGGAGCTAGAAGAGAACCCAAACTGTCATTTTATACAAGATGTCAATAGCCTTTTATAGGCTCCATTCCTGTAGACTGTTAGCCTTGTACGAACCATCCTGATCTCTCAAGCTTACATTCTGTTTCGCTACATATATCCTTATAGCCGAAACAAAATGTATGCTCGCGAGATCAGGGTGGTTCATACAAGGCTAGTAGGCTGTGGCCTATGCCTGTCGATTCACATTGCACAACACAATAATAGGCTATTGTTTTGTTTATTATCCCATGAAACAGTAGGCCTACATCACTACTACTAGGCCTATTAGACTAGGCTACACTTGAAAACGAAAGAAAGAGAGAAAGAGAGAAAGAAAGAAAGAGAAAGACAGGCAGACAGGCAGACAGGCAGACAGACAGACAGACAGACAGACAGACAGACAGACAGACAGACAGACAGACAGACAGACAGACAGACAGACAGACAGACAGACAGACAGACAGAAAGAAAGAAAGAAAGAAAGAAAGAAAGAAAGAAAGAAAGAAAGAAAGAAAGAAAGAAAGAAAGAAAGAAAGAAAGAAAGAAAGAAAGAAAGAAAGAAAAAGAGAAAAATGAAGAAAAATAACATGGAACCTTTTCTGACAAGAAATCTTGGAGATGCTACCAAATGATATGCAAATACACATGGTGCTGCTTACCAACAATGAACTGAAGTAAATTTTTCCAAATTGCTACATTTCCTTTGAATAGTACAGTTAAATATTACATGTTACAATTGACAATACGGCAAGTATAGCCCTTCATAGACCTCCTTCATTATCCTCCGTCTTGAACCGTAGTCCATTGAAAAGCGACCTTGTTTCTTTAAGATTCGACTGTCAGCCATCAACGGGTCTGTCTGTTCATTGTTGAAGAGAGAGCGAGTTGAGGTTGATGTTTTGGGGACTGAGGACAAGTCGTGCATAATATCACCCGAGCAGCTGCGGTGGAAAGCAGCACAGATCGCCTCTGTTGAGCGCACATCCTACCAGAGACAACATGGGTGAGTTATCTAAGTTTGTTAAGGTACCTCTAGTAGGCTATTTATAGCCAACCAACCACAAACAAACGATACGTTTTCTTTGGTATTCTTTGAATGATTTTCGCATTGTAACATATAATATTAGGCAATGGCTGGCATGGAAGGGTAAGATTGCCTATACTCACTGGTGATGCCAGTACTATGTGATTAATTTAATGCTTCTAGAGGCACATACTGGCCTACTTTTCAGAAGTGCCTTGTCGCGTTTGCGTTCACTTACAATTTCTTCATTTTTTACCGAAATACCGTGTTCTAAGTAGTATTTGTTTGAGGAAAGTAGCAAGTGAATTAATTATAGGTCACTTTGCAACAATTTGAACAAAATGGGCTTCGGTTCCTAAAAATGTTAAACTTGCTTCCTCGGGCCTACAGGGCTGTGGTGTAACTGAGAAGTTAATTGAGGTTCCTAATAGGTCCGTATCTTTATTAGGATTGTTGAGGGACTTGAGGTCAGAACGGTGTAAATAGAGACAAGTGGAAACTGTTTAAACTAGAGCGAGAACCCCTGCACCTGTTGCTGGGGGACTATGCTATTTTCCTTCCTATGTGTACAGAGAAGTACTGCTATTTTGTCAAAATAACAAAATTGCTTGAACATAAGTATTGAGACTATACAAGTAAAGTGTTGATTATCAAGTGTTGGTTATCACTGCATGTGATGGCGGTTAGTCAGTGTTCTTTCATTGGCAAACTTTTTAATTGGTTTAAAACTAATTTCCACACTGGTGTTGTTATGCAACCTGGAAGACAGTCTGATCTCTCGCTCACACACACAACCCTGGAGTCGCCGAGTGCATGTGTATGCTTCTCCTTCCTGCCATCTGTGCCGACTGTTATAATGGTACCAGCTCCAGCCAGTCTTCTGAGATCTTTCCCCACTTCCACCACAGACTAGTGGATGTCCCTCTGGTTATCACAAGCCTCCTTCTGCTCCTATAAACCCCAGTGTGGGTGCTGGAGGTGGCTCTGGCTATTGTTTGCATGACATTGGTGGCCCTTGTCTTCCCAAACTGCACCGGGACAAAGAACATTGTCTCTGCAGTCACACAAGCAGCCTCTCTCTTCTTCGTCTCTCTTTCGCTGTCCTCCATCTTTTCTCACTGTCCCCATGGTGTGAGCGGTGATTGGAGCTGGGGTTAGTGTTGGGACAAACAGACAGATCCTCACGTCCTGAGGACCCATTCACAGCACTTGACTCTGGGGAAGAATGCCACGTATCGAGCAGACAGACCAAACACTACTGTACATAGAAAACAGTCCAAGGCCTCAGAGTAACTCAGGGATGAGCTATTTTACGACCACAGCTGGATAGTGTAATAACTGTAGACAGATCCTTCCAGTATACAGTTGTTTATCCATCCATGTAGTCACAGTGACGTTATGTTAACATTAACACTCCCCTGGTGTTGTTATAGCCTGTCTTGGTTGTTGTGACTGCTGTAGTAAGTGCCTGGGAGGATTGCCCTATGCTTCTCTCGAGGTAAGCCATACGTAACCCTACATTAACCCCTATGTCGTTCTGTCCTGTCCTATAGGTTGTTATGACTGCTGTATGAAGTGCCTGGGAGGAGTACCATATTGCTCGCTGGTGGCCACTCTGCTGTGTTTCTCAGGGATAGCTCTGTTCTGTGGCTGTGGTCACCAGGCCCTCACTGAGACGGAGAGACTCATCGAGACATACTTCGCCCGTAACCTACAGGACTACATTACCCTGGCCTACCTGTGAGTGGCTCAAAAGCTATTGCTTTACCCCCCCCCCCCCCCCCCCCAAGGAATATCTGTAACTGATTAGAAAATGGGTGGCCAAGACTTAAAGCTGGGCTGGAACAAAAACCTCAATTGTTTTGGTGATCGGCCACCTCTGGTTTAGATGTCCCCTAGGTCTACTGTATAAGTATTTTAAACTAAATGGTAGACCTACTGTTAATGGTAGACCTACTGACCTCTGTACTGATGTCCTAATACTTTTTTCCCTCCTCTTCTCCCCCTGCCCCGCCGCCTCTTGGTTCTCCCCCTGCCCCGCCGCCTCTTGGTTCTCCCCCTGCCCCGCCGCCTCTTGGTTCTCCCCCTGCCCCGCCGCCTCTCGGTTCTCCCCCTGCCCCGCCGCCTCTCGGTTCTCCCCCCTGCCCCGCCGCCTCTCGGTTCTCCCCCTGCCCCGCCGCCTCTCGGTTCTCCCCCCTGCCCCGCCGCCGCTCGGTTCTCCCCCCTGCCCCGCCGCCTCTCGGTTCTCCCCCCTGCCCCGCCGCCTCTCGGTTCTCCCCCCTGCCCCGCCGCCTCTCGGTTCTCCCCCTGCCCCGCCGCCTCTCGGTTCTCCCCCTGCCCCGCCGCCTCTCGGTTCTCCCCCTGCCCCGCCGCCTCTCGGTTCTCCCCCCTGCCCCGCCGCCTCTCGGTTCTCCCCCCTGCCCCGCCGCCTCTCGGTTCTCCCCCCTGCCCCGCCGCCTCTCCCCCCTGCCCCGCCGCCTCTCGGTTCTCCCCCCTGCCCCGCCGCCTCTCCCCCCTGCCCCGCCGCCTCTCGGTTCTCCCCCCTGCCCCGCCGCCTCTCGGTTCTCCCCCCTGCCCCGCCGCCTCTCGGTTCTCCCCCCTGCCCCGCCGCCTCTCGGTTCTCCCCCCTGCCCCGCCGCCTCTCGGTTCTCCCCCCTGCCCCGCCGCCTCTCGGTTCTCCCCCCTGCCCCGCCGCCTCTCGGTTCTCCCCCCTGCCCCGCCGCCTCTCGGTTCTCCCCCTGCCCCGCCGCCTCTCGGTTCTCCCCCCTGCCCCGCCGCCTCTCGGTTCTCCCCCTGCCCCGCCGCCTCTCGGTTCTCCCCCTGCCCCGCCGCCTCTCGGTTCTCCCCCTGCCCCGCCGCCTCTCGGTTCTCCCCCCTGCCCCGCCGCCTCTCGGTTCTCCCCCCTGCCCCGCCGCCTCTCGGTTCTCCCCCCTGCCCCGCCGCCTCTCGGTTCTCCCCCCTGCCCCGCCGCCTCTCGGTTCTCCCCCCTGCCCCGCCGCCTCTCGGTTCTCCCCCCTGCCCCGCCGCCTCTCGGTTCTCCCCCCTGCCCCGCCGCCTCTCGGTTCTCCCCCTGCCCCGCCGCCTCTCGGTTCTCCCCCTGCCCCGCCGCCTCTCGGTTCTCCCCCTGCCCCGCCGCCTCTCGGTTATCCCCCCTGCCCCGCCGCCTCTCGGTTCTCCCCCTGCCCCGCCGCCTCTCGGTTCTCCCCCTGCCCCGCCGCCTCTCGGTTCTCCCCCTGCCCCGCCGCCTCTCGGTTCTCCCCCTGCCCCGCCGCCTCTCGGTTCTCCCCCTGCCCCTCCTCTTCTTCTCTTCCTACATAGTATCCAGTATTTCCAGTATGTTATCTATGGCTTGGCTTCATTCTTCTTCCTCTACTGCATCGTACTGCTGGCGGAGGGATTCTACACCACCAGCGCCACCAAGCAGACCTTCGGAGAGTTCAGGAGCACCCTGTGTGGACGCTGTCTTAGTAGCACGGTGAGAGAGTGGGGGAAATGGTGGAGAGGAGGTGTGACGGTAACAGGGTGGGGTGTGACGGTAACAGGGTGGGGTGTGACGGTAACTGGGTGGGGTGTGACGGGGTGGGGCGGAGGCGTAACGGGGCGGAGGCGTGGCGGAGGCGTGACGGTAACGGGGCGGAGGCGTAACGGGGCGGAGGCGTGACGGTAACGGGGCGGAGGCGTGACGGGGCGGAGGCGTGACGGGGCGGAGGCGGGGCGGAGGCGTGACGGGGCGGAGGCGTGACGGGGCGGAGGCGTGACGGGGCGGAGGCGTGACGGGGCGGAGACGGGGCGGAGGCGTGACGGGGCGGAGGCGTGACGGGGCGTGACGGTAACGGGGCGGAGGCGTGACGGTAACGGGGTGGGGCGGAGGTAAGAAGATAGTTGAGAGGATAGGGTGGAGGTGTGACGGTAACAGGGTGGGGGTGTGACGGTAACAAGGTGGGGCAGAGGTAAGAAGATAGTTGAGAGGATAGGGTGGAGGTAGAGTGGGGGCTGAGGCTAGTGGGGTAGAGGTAATAGAGTGAGGGTTAGTTTGAGGGTGGAGATGAGAGCTCAACAAAACTGATTCATTTCTGGCCTGTTATGATTCATAATACCTAAACATCCATTTCTCTCTCCCTTCATCTCCAGTTTATATTGATAACGTACCTGTTGGTGGTGGTGTGGCTGTTGGTGTTTGCCTTCTCTGCCTTACCTGTCTACTTCTTCTACAACATGGACACTACCTGCCACACCATTACCGTCCTGACTGAGACCCCAGCTAGCATCAACCAGCTCTGTATTGACGCCAGGCAGTACGGTAAGGACATCAAACATAAAGAACTATAGTGAGGTGATATCATCCATTATGTTCATCTATATGGTAACATGTAAACCTTACCTCACTGTAGTTCTCTACACGACCTAATCATCTATATGGTAACATGTAAACCTTACCTCACTGTAGTTCTCTATACGACCTAATCATCTATGGTGACATGTAAACCTTACCTCACTGTAGTTCTCTATACGACCTAATCATCTATATGGTAACATGTAAACCTTACCTCACTGTAGTTCTCTATATGACGTTACCATATAGATGATTAGATGTAAACCTTACCTCACTGTAGTTCTCTATATGACGTTACCATATAGATGATTAGATGTAAACCTTACCTCACTGTAGTTCTATACGACCTAATCATCTATATGGTGACATGTAAACCTTACCTCACTGTAGTTCTCTATACGACCTAATCATCTATGGTGACATGTAAACCTTACCTCACTGTAGTTCTCTATACTACCTAATCATCTATATTGTAACATGTAAACCTTACCTCACTGTAGTTCTCTATATGACCTAATCATCTATGGTGACATGTAAACCTTACCTCACTGTAGTTCTCTATACTACCTAATCATCTATGGTGACATGTAAACCTTACCTCACTGTAGTTCTCTATATGACCTAATCATCTATGGTGACATGTAAACCTTACCTCACTGTAGTTCTCTATATGACCTAATCATCTATGGTGACATGTAAACCTTACCTCACTGTAGTTCTCTATATGACCTAATCATCTATGGTGACATGTAAACCTTACCTCACTGTAGTTCTCTATATGACCTAATCATCTATGGTGACATGTAAACCTTACCTCACTGTAGTTCTCTATACTACCTAATCATCTATATTGTAACATGTAAACCTTACCTCACTGTAGTTCTCTATACTACCTAATCATCTATATTGTAACATGTAAACCTTACCTCACTGTAGTTCTCTATACGACCTAATCATCTATGGTGACATGTAAACCTTACCTCACTGTAGTTCTCTATACTACCTAATCATCTATATTGTAACATGTAAACCTTACCTCACTGTAGTTCTCTATACGACCTAATCATCTATATGGTGACATGTAAACCTTACCTCACTGTAGTTCTCTATATGACCTAATCATCTATATGGTAACATGTAAACCTTACCTCACTGTAGTTCTCTATACAACCTAATCATCTATATGGTAACATGTAAACCTTACCTCACTGTAGTTCTCTATATGACCTAATCATCTATATGGTGACATGTAAACCTTACCTCACTGTAGTTCTCTATATGACCTAATCATCTATATGGTAACATGTAAACCTTATCTCACTGTAGTTCTCTATATGACCTAATCATCTATATGGTGACATGTAAACCTTACCTCACTGTAGTTCTATATGACCTAATCATCTATATTGTAACATGTAAACCTTACCTCACTGTAGTTCTCTATACGACCTAATCATCTATATGGTAACATGTAAACCTTACCTCGCTGTAGTTCTCTATACGACCTAATCATTCATGTGGATTCCGAGTGCTCTATTCATTAAAATCTACTCTGTTGAAATTTGGAGTGACATTTCCAACTACAAAAGCTGAAAGTTTACAGCAGAGAATCAAAAGTATTTTTTTCCATTTCTTTCAGGGCTTCTACCATGGAATGCGATGCCAGGCAAAGCTTGTGGAATGACACTGTCCACTGTCTGCAAAACCAGAGAGGTTAGTAATACGGTTTCTCTCATGATGAAACTTGACAGACACGAGGAAACAAAGCGTGTCTCGAACGTCTACGTGTTTGTCGAACGTCTACGTGTTTCTCGAACGTCTACGTGTTTGTCGAACGTCTACGTGTTTGTCGAACGTCTACGTGTGTCTAGAATTGACTTATGATTACTCTGACTCATCTCTGATTTGTTCTTTTACAGTTCCGTCTGACCTACGACCTGTACATCGCAACGTTTGCCGGGGCTGGCATCACACTCTTGGCGCTGGTGAGTGACCCTGCCCTAATCTCTTAACTGGGAGCAGATTGGCTACAACTTTACAATAGAGTTGGGTCTCATGTGACAGAGTCAGTGTAGGTGTTCAGGAATGTCAGGCCTCCATGGCTGAGTCGCACTGTCGCTCTCTGTTCTTTCACTTCTCAGCCGATTCTGATCATAGAAACACTGTAATCATGTCATAACGGCTGGTACTTTTCCTGCTGGGAAGATCCCATAGTTACATTGCCATATCAGTACACTGTTAATGTAGCCTACTGTAGCTGCTTAGAATTACACTGAGATTGTCATGGACCTTGATGAACATAATAAGTGTGAAATGGTGCTCAATTCTGTATTTTTTTGTCTTTCCTTCTGTTCAATGCTCTCCTTTCTTTCCCTCTCTCCATGTCTCTCTAGCTCACCTACATGGTGTCCACCACCTATAACTTTGCGTTGCTGCGGTACCTGGGGAGAAAGGGTATAGGCACACGGTGTTAGACTCTCCTCCTCCCCTCCTGTCTCTCCATCCGACAGACACCCAGAGGGGACACTATGACTCTCTAACAACCCTCTACCTATCTTCAACACCACCGGTGGTTGATTCTTTGAACTTAAATGATTGTTACCTTGAGTGAATCCTATTCTGTCCATTTTCCCTTCAAGACCCACCAGCCTTTCCCTGTACTGTGTCATTGCACAACGGGTGGTTTAGTGGATGTGTTGTTGAGAAACCCAGACGTATACTACCTTTTTCTACTGCTTTGTCACTGTCTTTCTCATGTTACATTTAGTATTTTTGTTATTCTCCATGTGTATTTTTGTCTTGTGTCACCAAATGTTTGTAAAGATTGACGTAATCTTCTTCATATACTGAGGTTAGTGTACATGGCATATACTCCTCCATGTTTTATCTTTCCTCACTCAAAGAAATTGCATGTAAAACCTAACTAATCATTTTGGTAACATAACAAAATGTATATTTGACATATCTTCAGTTATAAATGTCACACTGACTCTCATGGTTAGGGACTACTTGCCTAGTTTAGGCTATGGGATTCTAATCTGTTACTATGGGTACCATCCCTCACATCTGGTTGCCATGGTGCCAGACAAGCGTGCATTTGCAGTTCTTCTCTCTGACCTCAGGTCCTTTTCTCACGGGCAGCAGAAAGGCCTCAACAATGGAGGCCGCCCCCCTTAGGACTTCTTAGAAAACTAACCAATCAGAGGGGGTTCCTATGGTCCACCGGCCCTGGGTGGAATGGGGGGGGGGTCTGTGTGACAAGGCCCCTTTGTTACTATAGGGACCTTAGTCTGTGGCAAGGGTCATATTGAATGTCAGAGGGAGAAGGTCTTCATGACAAAGACAAGGAAAAAGGCTGAAGTCTTCTCTCAATGGCCTGAATACAACCCTTCTGTGACGGACCCACTGCTGCACGACAACCCATCTGTTGGAGGTGATGGACCCTGTGAAGGGACTTAGAAAGAAAAGGGTTAACGTTTGTTTGAATTTAGGGATATCTCATCTGAGAAAAGGGACAGCATTTTTAGTGAGTTTGTGTCATAGACTTCTGGTTGGTACAGATGTAGAGAAGTCCTTCATTTCTCAGTTTTTTTAATGTTAAGATGGTAAAGTTGTTACAGCTGCTTATTTTTTTTAGCAACCTTATGTTATTTAGAAGATTTAAACCTCTCAAGATGCTTTACTCTGTATGGCACTACATTGAGGGGATTTTATTATTGCTCTCCCTTCTGGCGGTATTGATGGTATCGTTTGCAAGGGATGAGGTTCCGTTATAGAGGCAAAACGATGCAGTTTGGTCTCTGTAGCTGTCTAGAACATATTAGTAGTTATTGTATAACACCCTACTACTTACTGTAGGTAAATGTACTAATCTTAATTCCAATTTACACTTTGTTTTAAACAAAAGACGGCTTCTTTAACTAACAAAATATCTTGTAACATACTGTGAGTATAGGTTATCCAATTGGATGGAAGCTTTATCCAGCAGCAGAGGTTGGTTTTGTGAATTGACAGCTGGCTTATTCGTTTCTGTGTTTTATGAAACTATGTTGGTTTGGTAATAAAAGATGGCCTCTCCTTTTTTAAAGAAGTTATTCTCTCTCTTTTTGTTACGACCGGGTATCAAACCCATGATGTCCATGCTACTCTTAAGGCTACTACCATGTGTGCCCTGCCAGCACCTCGATGTGGCATTTATTTATTAACATTTATGTAAAGTCTGCCACGGGAAACTAGGCTGCTCATCACACAAACGTAGCTCACTGAAGCAACTCTGTTACACCTCTATCAGTAAATGTGTTGTGAGAAAAGCCTGTTTTTGTGCCTTGCTATTGTTGATTGGCTTGATGCTACTGTAGGCCATGTCCTCCTGGGGCTGGTGTTCTCTGTTTCTCTTATCGCTTCTCTTCCCCCACAGATCCACTGCTCCCTCCAGCTGGCAGTCAGACAGGTGGACCTAAAGGAAGAGCGGAGGCAGGAGAAAGAGAAGAGGAAAAGCTATGAGCTGTACGGTAGACTGCAGAAGGACATAGGAGGGACAATGCTCTCCCCTTATGCCCCCCACATCATATCTGATAGTCTACCGCCTGACTGACTGACCCCCCCCCCTCAATCCTCCATGGTAACCCCTGAGAACGATCAGCTGGAGAGCTGACTCCCTAAACTTGAAGTTTCCCGTACCCAGATTTAAACCTAATCCTGGATTTAACAGCACTTTTTCAGTGGAGAATCTCCATTGAGCATGCTTTTTAATCCAGGACTAAACCTACTAATCTGAGTCTGGGAAACTGTCCCGTGAAAGGTTCCTCCCTAATATTGAATAGAATAATTAGTTTTATATCCTTAGTCTTTAAACCCACACACATTTATTATTGTCTTATCCCAGTGGGTGGTTAAGTTTGGAGAGCTGTTGAGATTCCTGCAGAGTTTACTTCTACTTTGGATCTAGTAGCCGTTTTAGAACCAGGCCAGATCCATTGTCAGGATATTATTCCATGTTAAAAAATATATTCTTTATGTATTTATGTACAGATTATCTGACACTAGCCCATACATGGGCTCTGAAGTCCTATGAAGTTAAGTGTGTTAATTTTGGAGGTTTACATGACTTGCGTTCCACCTTAAATTCCCAGTTAGACTGAGTTGTACACAGTGGTGATATGTTGGACAAAGACAACCCTATTAGGGCCCTGCTTTTTTTTTTCTTCTTTTCTTTGAGGGGCCGAATATGAAAGGTTACCATATCAAATGTGTTTTGCTTTTCTTTTGGCCAAATAAAGAAGATATGCAATAATTACTGTGATCGGATTCTAACAATGCACTTTCCAAAGAATCATGTACTCAAAAGAACCCCAAAACCACATAAGTCAGTTCCTGTATTTGGTATGTTGCATGTTTTTGGTTTTATTAGTTGTCGTACATTATTGGATAGTATTCACACCTACATCAGTCTTTCTGCATCCCATATGGCAACCTATTCCCTATATAGTGCCATCATTCTGACCAGGGGCCACAGGGCTGATTCCCTATATAGTGCCATCATTCTGACCAGGGGCCACAGGGCTGATTCCCTATATAGTGCCATCATTCTGACCAGGGGCCACAGGGCTGATTCCCTATATAGTGCCATCATTCTGAACAGGGGCCATAGGGCTCTGATAGAGCTGTGCACTATATACTGTATTAATAGGGTGCCATTTGGGACGCCGCTCTGTAAAGGGACAGTCTTAACCTCCATAGAGCAATGAAGAGGTTAAGGTTTGATATTGGAGTTACAAGCAAAACAACAGGTATACAGTTATATTCCTATATCAACTCTGACAGTTCTACACCTCAGCTCAAAGCAGGCTAACAAACACTTAGGTGAGGTTAAAAATGCTATTTTAGTCAGTTTGTACAGTAGTATTGAGGATTTCAGATATTGTACAGTTATTTCAGGAATGAAACGAATGCCCTTTTACAATGTACGTGTAGTCATGTCTTTGTGCACTGTGGCAAGCCCAAAGTAAACATTACTGTGTACATTTTTCTTATTCAACATATAGATTAAAAACAAAACAGGTCATCAATATTGGTTAGTGGGAGTGAGACGAGATGGTGAGGAGACGAGAACTGTATGTTAAGAGTATGACAGGTGGAATACATTCTCAGGAATGTAGTTGACATAGCAGTGGAATGTGATGTCTCGTAATAGACGTCCAGCCCTCTTTCCATTGGGTAAAATACATTGTGTGTAGTTTTTCTTCTTCTGGTAATACTTTGTTACATACCATAACCTAGAACATTCCAAATGTACTTGTTATACTGTTTTCCTAAATACCACAGGTTGAGTAAATTGACAAATCAACATCTTCAATAGATACAGGTGTACCACGATATCAGTCAACATAACACAGTGCTAAAGTTTCAGTGAACGGCTGGCTCTTTCACAGTGAACCCCTCTGCTGTACCAGACAGTCATTTCATTTGAATTGAGAGGCAGATTACTTATACCTTCCTTTAGATTGGTACAACACACAAACATCACTTTAAAAGATATATAAAGACATGGAACTTGAATCAGTGAATTTCACATGCATGCAGATAAAATAACAAAGTATTGTAGTAGTAGAGCAACGCCACAATGGTTGATTCATCTGGTAGGCATAGCAACAGTACCGTGTTGACTAGGTAAAATACTGGAAACAGACAACTGAAGTGTCAACTGTGGCTTCAGGCATCAGAAGTATTGTATAACATCAGTAATGCTATTTTCCTTCAAATAATGACCAAATAAAGGTCCTCAAAAAATGTTTCAAACTGATCCTTTGATTTAGGCTACATCATTCAAAATCCAGTGAGGGCAGGAGATCCCTTTCATTTTTTTAGTCGGTCTCTCTTGACACCAATGATAGGGATATAATGTTGTTAATCAATAGTCCTTATAGATGTGACCGTTTTTTAGTTTGGCTTATGGCAGATCTCTTCTTTTCAGAGGTTAATTTAGGTTCTGATATTTACTGTGGGTTTTCTACCATCTACAGTGGCTTGTGAAAGTATTCACACACCCCCCCCCACTCCCTCTCTATTCCATTTGCACAACACCATGTGAAATTTATAGTCAATCAGTGTTGCTTCCTAAGTGGACAGTTTGATTTCACAGAAGTGTTATTGACTTGGAGTTACATTGTGTTGTTTAAGTGTTCCCTTTATTTTTTTGAGCAGTGTATAAGCTTTTATCTAGAACCTAGAATGTTCCAGAACTGTCAGTGTTCTAGAGCAGGGCCATGCAGTAGACAGGCAAGGCAATAGGGCTGGGAAACAAACCATCCCTCTTCCTTAGTGACACACCAACCCAAACATAAGTTACAGTGCCTTGCAAAAGTATTCATCCCCCTTGGCGTTTTTACTATTTTGCTGCATTACAACCTGTAATGTAAATAGATTTGGATTTGATGTAATGGACATACACAAAATAGTCCAAATTGGTGAAGTGAAATTTAAAAAATAACTTGTTTAAACAAATTGCAAAAAAAATGTAACAGAAAAGTGGTGCGTGCATATGTATTCACCCCCTTTGCTATGAAGCCCCTAAATAAGGTCTGGTGCAACCAATTACCTTCAAAAGTCACATAATTTGTTAAATAAAGTTCACCTGTGTGCAATCTAAGTGTCACATGATCTCAGTACATACACACCTGTTCCAAAAGGCCCCAGAGTCTGCAACACAACTACGCAAGGGGCACCACCAAGCAAGCGGCACCATGAAGAGGTCAGGGACAAAGTTATGGAGAAGTACAGATCAGGGTTGGGTTATAAAAAAATATCAGACACTTTGAACATCCCACAGAACACCATTAAATCCATTTTTTTTTTACATGGAAAGAATATGGCACCACAACAAACCTGCCCTAAGAGGGCCACCCACCAAAACTCATGGACCAGGCAAGTAGGGCAATAATCAGAGGCAACAAAGAGACCAAAGATAACCCTGAAGGAGCTGCAAAGCTCCACAGCGGAGATTGGAGTATCTGTCCATAGGACCACTTTAAGCCGTACACTCCACAAAGCTGGGCTTTATGGAAGACTGATCAGAAAAAAATAAGCAAACACTTCTGGTGTTCGCCAAAAGGCATGTGGGAGACTCCCAAAACATTTGGAAGAAGGTGCTCTGGTCAGATTAGACTAAAATGTTGCTTTTTGGCCATTAAGGAAAACACTATGTCTGGCGCAAACCTAACATCTCTCATCACCCCAAGAACATCATCCCAACAGTGAAGCATGGTGGTGGCAGCATCATGCTGTGGGTATGTTTTTCATCGGCAGGGACTGGGAAACTGGTCAGAATTAAAGGAATGATGGATGGCGCTAAATACAAGGAAATTCTTGAGGGAAACCTGTTTCAGTAATCATACTGCTAAAGCAACACTTGAGTTGTTTAAGGGGAAACATTTAAATGTCTTGGAATGGCCTAGTCAAAGCCCAAACCTCAATCCAATTGAGAATCTGTGGTATGACTTAAAGATTGCTGTACACCAGTGGAACCCATCCAACTTGAAGGAGCTGGAGCAGTTTTGCCTTGAAGAATGGGCAAAAATCCCAGTGGCTAGGTGTGCCAAGCTTATAGACACATACCCATAGAGACTTGCAGCTGTAATTGCTGCAAAAGGTGGCTCTACAAAGTATTGACTTTGGGAGGGGTGAATAGTTATGCACGCTCAAGTTTTCTGTTTTGTCTTATTTCTTGTTTGTTTCACAAAAAAGTATTTTGCATCTTTAAAAAATGATAGGCATGTTGGGTAAATAAAATGATAAAACCCCTCAAAAAAAATCATTTTTAATTCCAGGTTGTAAGGCAACAAAATAGGAAAAATGCCAAGGGGGGGGGGGGGTGAATACTTTCACAAGCCACTGTAGATGGTAGAAAACCCACAGTAAATATCAGAACCTAAATTAACCTCTGAAAAGAAGAGATCTGCCATAAGACAAACTAAAAAACTGTCACATCTATAAGGAATACACTATTGATTCACAACATTATATCCCTATCATTGGTGTCAAGAGAGACCGACTAAAAAAATGAAAGGGATTTCACAAAAAAAGGTATGTACCGTAGTAGGTAAAAGTTTGTCAAGAAGAAATTTGTAGAGTGGTTGAAACACTTAGGTTGGAGTCATTAAAACTAGTTTATGAAAACTTCCGACTTCAACTGTACGTACCGTAGTAGGTAAGGGATGAAATTAAAACAGGCGTCTCCTGCAACTCTCACACGTAGACCTAACACTTCTGATTCAGACCTAGAAAGCCTAAAGGACGAGAAACTGTAGCATCTGGTATAGATACAAACTACCTCAAGTAGATATGTACCCACTGTTAACTGATATGACAGAACAGAAACTCAAATAGATATGTACCCAGTGTTAACTGATATGACAGAACAGAAACTCAAATAGATATGTACCCAGTGTTAACAGATATGACAGAACAGAAACTCAAATAGATATGTACCCAGTGTTAACAGATATGACAGAACAGAAACTCAAATAGATATGTACCCAGTGTTAACAGATATGACAGAACAGAAACTCAAATAGATATGTACCCAGTGTTAACAGATATGACAGAACAGAAACTCAAATAGATATGTACCCAGTGTTAACAGATATGACAGAACAGAAACATCTTTCCCTTTGGAGAAAATCAAACAAATAAAATCTAATTCCTCTTTTGTGCAGTAAACATTTGTCCTGGTACAGTAATGTGTGCAATCAATGTTGTCAGTTCTTAAATAAGATGTGTGACTGGATAAAGTCCAGCTTCATGTAGAGGTCTATGTCAGTGTATTAAATTACATTCCCCCAGTCAGCCAACACACCATGTCTATGTATTATATTAAATTATATTCCCCCAGTCAGCCAACACACCATGTCTATGTATTATATTAAATTATATTCCCCCAGTCAGACAACACACCATGTCTATGTATTATATTAAATGATATTCCACCAGTCAGACAACACACCATGTCTATGTATTATATTACATGATATTCCACCACTCAGTCAACACACCATGTCTATGTATTATATTAAATGATATTCCACCAGTCACACCATGTCTATGTATTATATTAAATGATATTCCACCAGTCACACCATGTCTATGTATTATATTAAATGATATTCCACCAGTCACACCATGTCTATGTATTATATTAAATGATATTCCACCAGTCAGACAACACACCATGTCTATGTATTATATTAAATGATATTCCACCAGTCACACCATGTCTATGTATTATATTAAATGATATTCCACCAGTCAGTCAACACACCATGTCTATGTATTATATTAAATGATATTCCCCCAGTCAGTCAACACACCATGTCTATGTATTATATTAAATGATATTCCACCAGTCAGCTAACACACCATGTCTATGTATTATATTAAATGATATTCCACCAGTCACACCATGTCTATGTATCATATTAAATGATATTCCACCAGTCACACCATGTCTATGTATTATATTAAATGATATTCCACCAGTCAGTCAACACACCATGTCTATGTATTATATTAAATGATATTCCACCAGTCAGCCAACACACCATGTCTATGTATTATATTAAATGATATTCCACCAGTCAGACAACACACCATGTCTATGTATTATATTAAATGATATTCCACCAGTCACACCATGTCTATGTATTATATTAAATTATATTCCACCAGTCACACCATGTCTATGTATTATATTAAATGATATTCCACCAGTCAGCCATCACACCATGGCTATGTATTATATTAAATGATATTCCACCAGTCAGTCAACACACCATGTCTATGTATTATATTAAATGATATTCCACCAGTCAGTCAACACACCATGTCTATGTATTATATTAAATGATATTCCACCAGTCAGTCAACACACCATGTCTATGTATTATATTAAATGATATTCCCCCAGTCAGCCAACACACCATGTCTATGTATTATATTAAATGATATTCCACCAGTCACACCATGTCTATGTATTATATTAAATGATATTCCACCAGTCACACCATGTCTATGTATTATATTAAATGATATTCCACCGGTCAGTCAGCCAACCACTGTCATGAGACCTGACAGTGTGATAGAATCGTGTTCTGGTCAAAGTACCTATGAGACCTTAGCAGACTTAGCAGACAGACAGATAAAGAGATGAATGAGAACGTTGCTGTGCCACAAGCAGCCTGTGCTCTTGGAGAGGAGAACAGAAAGGACACATGAATATTATCAGATTAAAATGACTGTTCTGTAAGAGGGCTAGGCCTATATGCTGAAAACATTACACAGGGCAGGTACATGAATCTGGCTGGCTGGATGTAGAGAGCAGTTTTGTGCTATACTGCTGAAAGCAGACCGAGTTGAACAACATGGTGTACCTGTTACATTGTACCTCATTGATAAACTTTAAAAATCAGATGTGTTGATACTGACAATCCAACACTCTTTAAAATCAGCTGCATTGATAGCCTGATTCTCTTCTTATCAGCTGTATTGATACCCGATCATCAGTCTCAGCAGCTTGTACCTGCATCAGGTAAGTAACCATAGAGATCAGTGGAGAGCAGAACAGCTCTCTAGCCCTCAGGATGCTACAGGCTGGACGGAGAGAGAAACCAGTCCTTTCAACCAATCAGCAGCAAGAAGAGCGCGGTACTTTACGGTTGCCGTGGAGATCGATAGTGCTACTCAACAGCGTGTGGTCGATCTGATCCTCTGCCGCCAGAACCTCCCGTACCGCCGCCTCGAACGCCACTCCCACGTTAGTATCGTCCTTAGCACTGGTCTCGAAGTAGGGACAACAGCCGTTCTCCTCGCACCAGGCCCGAGCCTCGTCCTCCCCCACCTCCCTCCCCTCTTTGTCCACCTTGTTGCCCAGGACAACGAAGGGGAACCTCTCTGGGTCTCGTACGTCAGAGTAACACATGAACTCTTTCTTCCAGCTGGCCAGGTTCTGGAAGCTGTGCAGGTCGTCTACAGCGAAGGTGAGGAGGCAGCAGTCGGCGCCACGGTAGAAAGGCGTCCTCAGGGACTTGAAGCGCTCCTGACCAGCCGTGTCCCAGATCTGAAGGGTCACCAGGCGTCCGTCCACCTGGAGGGAGGAAGTGAATGAAAACATGAATTGTACCGAAGAGAAACCTTTATTGCCCCCAAAGACAATTAGATTTGTACATAATATATACAGCCATCATAAAGATATAAAACAGTAGAGTCAATGACAGTAGTACAGCAAAACAATACCTTTATGAAAACACATTTTGTGGGGTCAAAAAGTAATCCACTGCACTAGCCTAAATAGAGAACAGAACAAATTACTGCTCAACATGCCCCCCCAGGAATTTGAATTTACAAACCGAATTACGAACTGTATCCACTGTCCACTGTAATTACTGCATGTACTTATGTATTTATGCACTCACGTGCGGATGCTCTGGTTTGTTGAGATGCAAGACACATTATAATTATTATTATTCAATTCCAGACAGACCTTGGCTCTATCTCCTCGCCGCCTCCTCAATCTTATTGGAGAAGGTCCAAGGTCCCTCCCCTTATTTTACATTTTGAGAAGAAGGCAAGGGGATATAATGCCACCACGAATGAAGAAAAGATTCATTCAGAAAGGGCTCTAATCTGACCTCCAGGTCTCTGTTGAGGAACTCCACCCCGATGGTGTGGAAGGACTGGGCGTCGAAGCGGTCCGTCACGTAGCGGTTCATTAAGGAAGACTTCCCCACGCCACCGTCCCCCAGCAGGATCACCTTTAACAGCAGGCTCTTCCCGCTCATCACAACCCCCCCGCCGCTGCTTGTCTCCGCAGCTCACCAGGCCGTTCCGTGGCAAGGCCCTCTCCCTCCGCTGGCAGGCTGGCTAGCCTGGAGCCAAGCCTCCTAGCTGGGTTACTGACCGCTGTGATCCAGCCTCCACCTCGTGCTAGGCTACTGGGGTAGTACTATCAGGGTCAATGCAACCTGAAGGATGAGCAGAGAGATTTTTAAAAACTATCAAATCAAATGTTATTGTTTATGTTGTTGTTATTGTTGTTGTTATTCACGTACACATATTTGCCAGATTATCGCGAGTGTAGCGAAATGCTTATGTTCCTAGCTCCAACAGTGCAGTAATACCTAACAATATAAAACATGCAAATCCCAAATATTTTAAGAAAATCATTAAGAAAAATATAAATATTAGAATGTCAGAGTCCGGAATATACAGTTGAAGTCGCAAGTTTACATACATTTCGGTTGGAGTCATTAAAACTCATTTTTCAACCACTCCACAAATTTCTTGTTAACAAACTATAGTTTTGGAAAGTCGGTTAGGACATCTACTTTGTGCATGACACAAGTCATTTTTACAACAATTGTTTACAGACAGATTATTTCACTTATAATTCACTGTATCACAATTCCAGTGGGTCAAAAGTTTACATACACTAAGTTGACTGTGGCTTTAAAACAGCTTGGAAAATTCCAGAAAAGTATGTCATGGCTTTAAAACCTGTTTGGGATAGGGAGCAGCATTTTCACTTTTGCATGAAATGCGTGCCCAGAGTAAACTGCCTGCTACTCTGTCCTAGATGCTAATATATGCACATTATTAGTAGTATTGGATAAAAAAGCACTCTGAAGTTTCTAAAACTGTTTGAATGATGTCTGTGAGTATAACAGAACTCATATGGCAGGTGAAAACCTGAGAAAAATCCAACCAGGAAGTGGGAAATCTGAGGTTTGTAGTTTTTCAAAGCTTGGCCTACCAAGCAGTGTCTATGGGGTTAAGTTGCACTTCCTAAGGCTTCCACTAGATGTCAACCGTCTTTAGAAACTTGTTTCAGGCTTCTGCTATAAAGGAGGGGGGAATGGGAGCTGAATGAGTCAGTGGTCTGGCAGAGTGTCTCACGCTCGTGACGTGCGCTCCCGACAGAGGTAGCTCTCGTTCCAGTGCTTTGCTACAGACTATGAAATTCTCCGGTTGGAACATTATTGATGATTTAAGTTAAAAACATCCTAAAGATTGATTTCATACATCGTTTGATATGTTCCTACGACCTGTAACGGAACTTTGAGTTTTTGTCTGGACCTAGTGCTCATGAAGATGGATTACTGGGCTGAACAAGCTAACAACTAGTGGCTATTTGGACATAAATTATGGACTTTATGGAACAAATCAGTCATTTATTGTTGAACTGGGATTCCTGGGAGTGCATTCTGATGGAGATCATCAAAGGTAAGTGAATATTTATCATGTTATTTCTAACTTCTGTTGACTCCAACATGGCAGAAATTTCTTTGGCTGGATTTGGTTGGATTGGGCTCTGAGCGCCGTACTCAGATTATGCTTTTACCGCAAAGTTTTTTTGAAATTTGACACAGCGGTTGCATTAAGGAGAAGTCTATCTTTAATTCTGTGAATAACACTTCTATCTTTTATCGATGTGTATTATGACTATTTCTGGGATTTCTGTGGCTATCTGCAAGATCACCGGATGTTTTGGAAACAAAACATTACTGCACTTAACGCGCCAATGTAAACTGAGATTTTTGGATATAAATATGCACATTATCGAACAAAACATACATGTATTGTGTAACATGATGTCCTATGAGTGTCATCTGATGAAGATCATCAAAGATTAGTGATTCATTTTATCTATATTTCTGCTTTTTGTGACTCCTATCTTTGGCTGGAAAAAGGCTGTGTGTTTTTTTGACTTGGCTCTGAACTAACATAATCATATATGTTGTGCTTTTGCTGTAAAGCCTTTTTGAAATTGGACACGATGGGTAGATTAACATATTGGACTTGTTAATGGTTGAAAGTTATATATTTAAAAAAAAAAAATTAAAAATGAATTTCCTATTCAGCGGAATGTTGACGAGGGGTTCCGCTAGCGGAACGCCTGCGCTAGAAAGGTGAAAAGCTTCTGATAGGCTAATTGACATAACTGTACCTTAGAGACTTATTTATAACTTCTCAGCAATGTCCAGGTCAACGATCTGATCGTGGACTTCAGGAGATAGCACGCCCCGGGACCGCAGTGGGCACGATGGGACCGACGTGGAGAGGGTGAGAAGCTTCAAGTTCCTCAGTGTGCACATCACTGACAACCTGAAATGGTCTATCCACACAGACAGTTTGGTGAAGAAGGTGCATCAGCAACCTCTTCAACCTCAGGAGGCTGAAGAAATTCAGATGCACCATTGACAGCATTCTGTCGGGCTGTATCACCGCCTGGTACGGCAACGGCACCGTCTGCAACCTCATGGCTCTCCAGAGGGTGGTGCGGTCAGCCCAACACATCACCAGGGGCACACTGCCTGCCCTCCAGGACATCTACATTACCCGGTGTCACAGGAAGGCCAAGAGGATCATCAAGGACCTCAGCCACCCAATCCACTGCCTGTTCACCCCGCTACCATCTACAAGGTGGAGACTGTACAGGTGCATCAAAGCTGGGACCAAGAGACGGAAAAACTGCTTCCATCTCCAAACATCAGACTGTTAACTAGTAAATCACTAGCTGGCCTCCGCCCAGTACCCTGCCCTTTTGGAGCAGTGGCTTCTTCCTTGCTGATAGGCCTTTCAAGTTATGTCGATATAGGACTCGTTTTACTGTGGATATAGATACTTTTGTACCTGTTTCCTCCAGCATCTTCACAAGGTCCTTTGCTGTTGTTCTGGGATTGATTTGCACTTTTCGCACCAAAGTACGTTCATCTCTATGAGACAGAACGCGTCTCCTTCCTGAGCGGTATGATGGCTGCGTGGTCCCATGGTGTTTATACTTGCGTACTATTGTTTGTACAGATGAACGTGGTACCTTCAGGCATTTGGGAATTGCTCCCAAGGATGAACCAGACTTGTGGAGCTCTACAATTTTTTTTCTGAGGTCTTGGCTGATTTCTTTTGATTTTCCCATGATGTCAAGCAAAGAGGCACTGAGTTTAAAGGTAGGCCTTGAAATACATCCACAGGTACATCTCCAATTGACTCAAATGATGTCAATTAGCCTATCAGAAGCTTTTAAAGCCATGACATTATTTTCTGGAATTTTCTAAGCTGTTTTAAAGGCACAGTCAACTTAGTGTATGTAAACTTTTGACCCACTGGAATTGTGATACAGTGAATTAAAAGTGAAATAATCTGTCTGTAAACTATTGTTGGAAAAATGACTTGTGTCATGCACACAGTAGATGTCCTAACCGACTTTCCAAAAATGTGTGGTGGTTGAAAAACGAGTTTTAATGATTCCAACCTAAGTGTATGTAAACTTCCGACTTCAACTGTATTTAATGACTAACATGACAAGAGGACAAGAGGAACAGATGCACTAACCAATTTTGAAATTGCACCTTACGCATTCTACTATTACAACTTAAGAGTAAGATTCAGTTCCTTTAAAAAAAACTGCAACCCCCCCCCCCCGGCCGACCCCCCACGTCCCCTCTAAGGGGCGCACCCCACAGTTTGGGGCCCACTGATTTAGTTCAGTTACCTTCGCCTTTGTGGGTGCAGAAACAATGGTGGACATCTTGAAGAGAGTGGGGATAAGAGACTGGGATAGTTTTAATATGTCCATAATCATTCCAGCCAGCTGGTCTGGGCCAGCAGCCTTGCAAGGGTTAAAATGCTTAAATGTCTTACTCATGTCATCAGTGGGAACAACATTCTCTATGCACTTCCTGATGAATTCAGTCACCGAGTCAGTGTATAAGTCAATGATATTCTCTGAGAGAACTCGGAACATATCCTAGTCCGCATGATCAAAACAATCCTGAAGCATAGAATCCGATTGGTCAGACCAACATTGAACAGTCCTTACAACGGGTACTTCCTGTTTCAGTTTCTGCCTATAGGAAGGGAGGCGTGATCTGATTTGATGAAAGAAGGGCGGATGGAGGGCTTGGAGCCGTCCTGGAAGGGGGGAGTAACAATGGTCAATAATTCTTGATGAGCAAGTAGGGCAGGCGATGTGTTTATAAAACTTTGGTTTTCCTTAGGATTTGCTCTATTAACCTTTTATGGCTGCAGGGCGGTGCCAGTACACTTATGACAACAGCCCGTCCAAGTGCAGGGCGCGAAATTCAAAAGATATTTTTTAGAAATATTTAACTTTCACACATTAACAAGTCCAATACAGCAAATGAAAGATACACATCTTGTGAATCCAGCCAACATGTCCGATTTTTTAAATGTTTTACAGCGAAAACACCACGTATATTTATGTTAGCTCACCACCAAATACAAAAAAGCACAGACATTTTTCACAGCACAGGTAGCTTGCACAAAACCAACCTAACTAACCAAGAACCAACCAAACTAACCAAGAAACAACTTCATCAGATGACAATCTTATAACAAGTTCTACAATAAATCTATGTTTTGTTCGAAAAATGTGCATATTTGAGGTATAAATCATAGTTTTACATTGCAGCTACAATCGGAAATAGCACCGAAGCAGCTAGAACAATTACAGAGACCAAATTGAAATACCTAAATACTCATCATAAAACATTTATGAAAAATACATGGTGTACAGCAAATTAAAGACAAACGTCTTGTGAATCCAGCCAATATTTCCGATTCTTTAAGTGTTTTACAGCGAAAACACAATATAGCATTATATTAGCTTACTACAATAGCCAACCACACAACAGCATTGATTCGTTAGGCACGTTAGCGATAGCGACAAAACCAGCAAAAGATATTAATTATTTCACTAACCTTCTCAAACTTCATCAGATGACAGTCCTATAACATCATATTTTTATTTTATTTTTTATTTTTAATTTTTTTATCCCATTTTCTCCCCAATTTTCGTGGTATCCAATCGCTAGTAATTACTACCTTGTCTCATCGCTACAACTCCCGTACGGGCTCGGGAGAGACGAAGGTCGAAAGCCATGCGTCCTCCGAAGCACAACCCAACCAGCCGTACTGCTTCTTAACACAGCGCGCCTCCAACCCGGAAGCCAGCCGCACCAATGTGTCGGAGGAAACACCGTGTACCTGGCCCCCTTGGTTGGCGCGCACTGCGCCCGGCCCGCCACAGGAGTCGCTGGAGCGCGATGAGACAAGGATATCCCTACCGGCCAAACCCTCCCTACCCCGGACGACGCTATGCCAATTGTGCGTCGCCCCACGGACCTCCCGGTCGCGGCCGGCTGCGACAGAGCCTGGGCGCGAACCCAGAGACTCTGGTGGCGCAGTTAGCACTGCGATGCAGTGCCCTAGACCACTGCGCCACCCGGGAGCCCCCTATAACATCATATTACACAATACATATATGGTTTGTTCGAAAATGTGCATATTTAGCGGCACAAATCGTGGTTATACATTGGGAAAACTTAGCATCTTTTTCCCAGAATGTCCGGATATATTTCTGACACTCACCTATTCTAATCAAATAACTATTCATAGACTTTACTAAAAAATACATGTTGGACAGCAAATTAAAGATAGCTTAGTTCTTAATGCAATCGCCGTGTTAGAATTCTAAAAATAACTTCATTACGACATGCAGCTTACGTTATGGCGAGAGAGCGCCCAAAATCTGGGCACAAACTAATAGTACACATGTTCGACAGATATATGAAATAACCTCATAAATGGGTCCTACTTTTGCTGATCTTCCATCAGAATGTTGTACAAGGGGTCCTTCGTCCAGAACAATCGTTGTGTGGTTTTAGAACGGCCTTTTTCCCTCTCGATTTAGCAAGCAAAACTTGCCAAGTGGCGCGAAGCTCTCCATCGTCAACAAACTCAGAGAACGGAACAAGCCAAAACTCCCGAAAAAATTTCAATAATCTGATTAAATTATATTGAAAAAACATACTTTACGATGATATTGTCACATTTATCAAATAAAGTCAAAGCCGGAGCTATTAGCCGTCTATAACAACAGCTTTTCAGAAGCCAATCCGGAAGTCCTTTCCGCCTCTTCCTGAGCAAAGGAAATTGGGGTCCTGTCATTCCAAGCGCTCACTTTTGACCATAGAAAGAGCTAGAGACCCCATTTTACCTCTCACAGCCTATTGACATATAGTGGAAGGCGTATGAAGTGCATGTATACTAATATATATTAAGCAAAAGATTAGGTAGGCCCTGGAACACTTTCTGACAGGAAGTTTGCTGCAAAATGAGTTCTGCTTTACTCACAGATATAATTCAAACGGTTTTAGAAACTTGAGAGTGTTTTCTATCCAATAGTAATAATAATATGCATATTGTAAGAGCAAGAATTGACTACGAGGCCGTTTGAAATGGGCACCTTTCATCCAAGCTACTCAATACTGCCCCTGCAGCCCAAAGAAGTTAAAGTACCCAGCTACAATAAATTAGGCCTAGGATATGCGGTTCCAGTTTGCACAAAGTCCAGTGTAGTTCCACGAGAGCCATAACAGTGTCAGCTTGAGGGGGAATATACACGGCCTAGACAATGACCAAAAATAATTCTCTCTGGAGGTAATGCGGTCGGCATTTGATAGTGAAGTATTCCAGATCGGGAGAACAAAAGGACTTTAATTCCTGTACGCTACCACAATCACACCATGAGTACTTAATCATGAAACATACACCTCTGCCTTTCTTTTTCCCGAAGAGTTCTTTCTTCCTGTCCGCGCAATGTACAGAGAACCCTGCTGGCTGTATGGATGGGGACAATATATCTGCAAAGAGCCATGATGTTACAGTCCCTGATGTCTCTCTGGAAGGAGATCCTCGCCCTGAATTCGTCTACTTTATTGTCCAGCGACTGGACATTTGAGAGTAATATACTCGGAAGCGGTGGATGGTGTGCACGCCTCCTGAGTCAGACTAAATGCCCACTCCTTATTCCTCTTCTCCGTCAGCGGCGTTTTGGAGCAGCCCCTGGGATGAGTGGAAATGCTTCTGGGGGTACAAACAAAGGATCCAATTCATGAAAGTCTAATTTCTGGTCGAAAATGTTGGTGAGTGACCGCTGATCTAATATCCAAAACGTATTTTTATCAGTAAGTAATAATGCAATAAACTTTCTGAACAATTAATATAAAGAAATAACACAAACATTTGAAATACTGCAAAGTTGACCAGGAGCTAGGAATAGGGCGACCCTGTCTATTGGCACCATCTTGTACCTTTCAGTTAACAGCAGCATTACAAACTATATAAAATCACAGACCACACTCATTGACAAGCATTGGCTTTATGTTCATGAAAGGCCAAAGACCTAACAGCAACCTGAGAGATACATGCTGGTAGACACTGACAATGAGCAACACAACTTAGGCCTAGACAGAAAACATCACGTGGCTGTCTTTCACCCAGGAGAAGTGGAGAGAGAGAGTAGCTAGAGACAGAACCACATCAAGTGGCTGTCTTTCACCAGGAGAAGTGGAGAGAGAGTAGCTAGAGACAGAACCACATCACGTGGCTGTCTTTCACCAGGAGGAGAAGTGGAGAGAGAGAGTAGCTAGAGACAGAACCACATCAAGTGGCTGTCTTTCACCAGGAGGTGAAGTGGAGAGAGAGAGTAGCTAGAGACAGAACCACATCAAGTGGCTGTCTTTCACCAGGAGGAGAAGTGGAGAGAGAGAGTAGCTAGAGACAGAACAAGAGAGAGTGGTTACTAAAATGTACAAACTAAAATAGCAGCAGCCTTAAAAATGGTAACAATACTGATACAACAACAATCTCTTCTCACACCCACTGTATCTGGAGCTATTTGCAAGTGATGCCCCTCCTGTATGAGATATGCTGGGTATAGAGATGTGTAAGATCACCGGGGTGGTTGTCCTTAGGGACACCTGATAGGGGTGAATGACCCAGAGAAACTCCCCCTCTAACAAACCCAGGGATTGGTTGAGCTGGAGATTGGAAAGTCGTAAAATGTACTACTGATGAGCTAAAGTTACTCTGCTGTACATCACGATGCCCATGTTGTTGATAACAATGTATAGGAAGCAACCCTGAACCCGTGTACAGTATGGTTGAAAATCACATGGGAGAAATACGTATTAATGCTGCAAGTGACATGGTTGTTGATTTACAATACGGCTTTAGTAAACCGCTTCTTATTATGCCACATATCTGAAATGTGGATGAGAGATCCCAAGAATAGATAGTTAGCTAACTCACAACAACTCAGAATGTACTCTTCACTACCAGAGATTTCCATTACAACAACGATGAGTCAGGAAGATAAGCACACGACTGACTCAGGTACACCTGACACTGAGCCTGCGTTGCTCCATGACTGCACAAGCTTGCTGTCAAAAGGTGTTTCATTGGGTGATTCTCAACAAACATGACAAAAAAAATAAACATTTTCCACCACAATTCCTCTTGGATCACTAATATTAGGATCTGTATTAATCTATTTCATAATTATTTTTATGTTTATTGATCATATATTATGCATTTTACCACAATTACAAACGCAAAAATTACTGCAATAGTTTATGTCCAAGTCCAAAAAAGCTAAACAAATCAATTTCTAATATATATATTTTTTTTTTACATTCCTCACCTAATAAAAAGGCCATGACACTGAAAAAAAATATTTAAAAATGTATTAACATTTATTTAGCCATTTCTCACTACCGCAACACAAAACATTTTCTGAATCTTGTTTTTGTCATAATTACTTGTGTATACATGTTGTTGTTTTTTTATGTACACATTTGTATAAAGAACAAAATCCACACTATCAGATTAAGCCAAAATTACTAAAGTAGACATTTTATTTTCCTAAATATCGGTGCAATAAGGTAATGATAAGCAGGTTTCGGAGATGAGAATGCATGTTTCGTTAATGAGGGTTTTATAGTTTGAAAAACTGTACTGAGCTCTATTAGAGATTCAGTAACCCAATACATCCAACTGTGTCAGTTGACAATCCCAAATGATTTGCATAAAACTAAAATCAAGGATCAAAATGCAATTGACTAAAATACCCCTTATTTTATCCTCAGTATAAGGACTGTAATTACATACATGTATCTTCAAAAGTCAAAAATGGACTTAAGCATTAAAAAAAGTTACTTAAATGTAACATTTCCAAGGTCTTTCCAGGTAATATTGCCGTATTAGTACACGGATGTGTGTGGTTCTTTAGATGTATTTGTAAATTGAATGGGATGGCATAACATGATATGCCTAAAGTATCTACATATGTGAGATATGGACCAAAAACTGTCTTGGGATATCAAACAACAGTATAAGTAAGTGCTAAAACAGGTAGACTTGTCAAAATGGGGAATAACCTCCTTTAAGTGGCGGTTTCTCTTTGCTGAAAAACAAACTCTAGATTGTAAGTAAATGAAATGAGGTTTATAAACCTATATTTCTTGACTACCACCTACCTAATCAAATAACTGTTTTACAAATAATAAATACAATAGGTGCAAGCAATGGTACTAGTAAATAATGACAGCTACCAGCACAGCACACCCATTGATTATACATTAGAATGAGTTTATTATTACTACAGAAATTAAAAATCTCACCTAAAAATGATGAAGTAATGAGAAATGTGTGTTTGGTAATCAAATAAAATGTTATGTGTCACATGTGCCGAATACAAACAGGTGTAGACCTTACAGTGAAATGCTTACTTAATTACAAGCCAACAATGTAGTTTTAAGAAAAATACCTAAAAATTAAAAAGTAACAAATAATTAAAGAGCAGCAGTAAAATAACAAGAGGGGCCCTTAGCTCAATCTTCAAGTAATAGGAGACGGCCATTATGAATCAGCAAATAATTGACCACATCAGTAAAGCCCATTCATGCCTCCATGATGGTAAGGTAAAGGTTCTTCAAGTTTATCCCAATTTTAACATTTTAGTCATTTCGGTAATGAGAAAGGTGAGTATTGTAAAGAGGGTGTTTGAGAATACGATCCTCATTCTGAAGGTATATAAACTCATTTAACGACTGCTCCTCTAGTCTAGATGATGTATCATGGGTGAATAACACTTTATTTTAAGAAATATCTTTTTTTTTATATCTTTTTTTTTACAGCAACTTGAAAAAGTGTTATGGTAATGATTGTTTTTATATAATACATAGTATAGTTTAATGTAAACTTATATTCATGTAAAAAATATATATAATTTATGTTGGAGTGTGCCCCTGGTTCTCCGCAAATAAGAAAACAATAAAATGGTGCCGTCTGGTTTGTTTAATATAGGGACATTTAAATTATTTATACTTTTACTTTCGACACTGTGTCATAAACTAGGCATCTTAGTCTTCAGAAAGATAGAAAACCATGATGCATCTGCAACAAACTAACTCAATTTGCTACTGCCATATGACTAAAACTGGTTTCATGATTATCACCGAATTGATTAGAGGCTAACCAACTACTGTACCTATTAACGTTATATTGTTGTTCTGATGCAATTTTATTGTAGAGAATGAAATCGGAGGGTTCCCATTTCGTAAATGCAGCTAGATATTACACAGGGCATCTAGCTAGATATAGGGATGAATAGCTGGCAAATGAAATGGCGATGATGATAACAAAATGCCAAACAGTAGCCAGCTAGCCTGTTACCGTTAGCTAGCTATCTACTGGGATGGGTTGTGTTGTTGACATCAATTGTTCTGAATTATTAAACCAAACTACGAATAAATAGACCGGTTTGAGCAAACACGCACCATATTCAATATTATTACATGTGACTGCATTCATTTAAGGCGTAAAATCGTTTTCGTTACCTCATTTTGTACGGTGTTATAAATCGTAGCTTGCCCAGTTTTGCATCTGAGATTTGACGTACTGTGAACACTTGCTTGTTGAGGCGTCCCCAGTATTTTCCAGTCCAGGGTAATAATTAGTACAAACGGTTGCAAACAGTTTCATTTTGCAACAAACCCGAAATGGTATATTAGACAAATTCAAGGTAGGTCGCTCCCCGTTTCATTCCGTTTGCTTCCGGTTAAGAAACGTTTTGCAACAGAATTGGCGTAATGAATACACCCCTGAGTCCAGTCGCGACGCTTGGTCCTAAAGCCCGCGTGATCCTGCCCATGACTGGTCCATCTATTTATTTTGCTGTCAAATTTGGTCCATGCTCTGTGAGTCTGGATACTTCGACATGTTCAAATAGTCCTGATTTGATTGTATATATTCTCAATTATTTTTTTCTTCTTTTTACGTTTTATCGTTGAAGAAAATAATGTGAAATTGCACAGTCAGTGTGTGATTCCACTCCAGAACTGTAGATGGTAGTAATGCAGCAAGAGTTTTTCTAATAAATAAAAAGAAAGTGAAATTCATTCATGATTATCCATAATCATGGTAGCATCCACATTAATATAATAATGTTAATTGAAGATCAAGATAAAAAACTTGAGTTTTTGAAAACTCGTGTTTTTAGCTTGACCTTCAATTAATGATTTTATCATTGTTTTAGACATCCTTTGTGTTTTATTATTTGATTAATCTCTTATACAATAGGAATTGAATGGTGAATAATGTACTGTGTCATTTTGGAGTCACTTTTATTTTAATTAAGAATAGAAGATGTTTCTTAACACTATAACATTCGTGTGGATGCGACCATGATTATGGATAATCATGAATTCATTGTGAATAATGATTAGTGAAAAAGTTACAGAGGAGCAAAGATCATACCCCCAAAAAAATGATAACCTTGTCACACCCTGATCTGGTTCACCTGTCTTTTGTCAAGCCTACCAGTGGGATTCCCTCTGTTCCTGTCGCTTGATTGTGCCTGGTTTCTAGTTTTCCCGGTTTTGACCTTTCTGCCTGCCCTGAGCCTGCCTGCCGTTCTGTGCCTTTGTCCAACCTATCTGGATTACTGACCTCTGCCTGCCCTTGACCTGCCTTTTGCCCTCCCCTGTTGGATTAATAAACTGTTGTTACTTCAACATTGTCTGCATCTTGGTCTCACCTGAAACGTGATAAACCTCCCCTGTTATTGATAAAGGTGAGAGGTTAGCATTTTTTGGGGGGTATGAACTTTGTTCCTCTGTAACTTTCTCCCTCATCATTATGCCAAATAAAACGTGACATTCTGTACTCTTGCCTCATATAAAACATTTTATCTCTAATACAAAATACTGGAGAATAGAGTCACATTTAAAATATGGAGGGGAGTGTATATAAAATTTGATTTGTTTGTGGATGAATTTACTTCTACCGGATGAAGACTATTGCACTACGAATTTGAGCTTTGAAGATCCATTCAAAAACGTTTTCAAAAATGTAAAAAACTACAAGGGTGAGGGGGTAGTCACTTCCTGCTTACTTTCATAGCATATTTCATTTCATCGTTTTTGTCTCTTTCATTTCATTGTTGTAAAGTATGAATTTTAAATTCACTTTAAATAAAGTTGGATTTAATTTGATTTGATTTCCTCCAGGACTACATGACAGAGAAGCGATGGCGCCCTCTCCACCAGGGCTGTGTACCAGTCTACCGTAGCTCCTCGTCAGTAGCCGACTGGTTGCCCATCCACCGCGCTGTCATCCTTATCAATGACTTCCCATCACCTCAGGACCTAGCCAAGTTCCCCAAGCCGCTGGATGAGAACGATGAAGAGTACGCTAAGTATTTAGTTTAAGTAGCCGAGCCACGTTGCCAACGTTGGTCTGATGGAGGCTCTGGAGAGCAGGGAGTGGGGCGTGAACGACATGAGCAAACCCAACTACCTCAACGGCTTTGAGTGCTATGTTCTTGACCAGGAGAATACCAGACTGGCAGCTGAACGGGCTTATAGGAAAGCACCAGAGAAGAGCCCACCCCCCCAGCCTAAGCTGGCCAATAATTCTCATAGAGGATGTCCTCTACCCAGCCCAGGATTTTGAGACCGTCAGGACCGACACACCAATGACAGGTAGGCACCACCAGCCTCTGAAACAAAGGGCTTTATCTTTTTGTAAATTGTAGGCTTGACCCTTATAGTACTGTATGACAGTGTACTGTTTGCAGTGAGAGGTATTCCTCCATTGAGTGAGTGTCTTAAAATACACACACGTGTTTTTTTTCTCCTAACATTTCAAATAAACTGCTGTGCTTATTAGCCTGACTTATTTGTGTGTTTTTCCAGCTTGGTCCAGATGTGGCCGCAGGACTACAGGCAGAGCCTAGGTCAGGCTGAAGGATTGGAGTCTCCTATCAGACATAACGAGTCGGAACCTGCACTGCTCTGGCATCACATCCAGGAGATGTCTATGAGGAGGGCCAAAGGAGGACAAGCATAACTGCTGAGGAACCACATACAGGATGAGAGCCAGAGGTAACTGAGAAAGTCCCTTATTGACAGTATCTTTTGACAGGAAGAGGACAAGGAAAGACATGTACAGTTGAAGTCAGAAGTTTACATACACCTTAGCCAAATACATTTAAACTCAGTTTTTCACAATTCCTGACATTTAATCCTAGTAAAAATTCCCTGTCTGAGGTCAGTTAGGAACACCACTTTATTTTAAGAATGTGAAATGTCAGAATAATAGTAGAGATAATGATTTATTTCAGCTTTTATTTCTTTCATCACATTCCCAGTGGGTCAGAAGTTTACATACACTCAATTAGTATTTGGTAGCATTGCCTTTAAATTGTTTAACTTGGGTCAAACGTTTCAGGTAGCCTTCCACAAGCTTCCCACAAAAAGTTGGGTGAATTTTGGCCCATTCCTCCTGACAGAGCTGGTGTAACTGAAACAAGTTTTTAGGCCTCCTTGCTCGCACACGCTTTTTCAGGTCTGCCCACAGATTTTCTATAGGATTGAGGTCAGGGCTTTGTGATGGCCACTCCAATATGACTTTGTTGTGCGTAAGCCATTTTGCCATAACTCTGGAAGTTTTCTTGGGGTCATTGTCCATTTGGAAGACCCATTTGCGACCAAGCTGACTGATGTCTTGAGATGTTGCTTCAATGTATCCACATAATTTTCCTGCCTCATGATGCCATCTATTTTGTGAGGTGCACCAGTCCTTCCTGCAGCAAAGCACCCCCACAACATGATGCTGCCACCCCTGTTCTTCACGGTTGGGATGGTGTTCTTCGGCTTGCAAACCTCCCCCTTTATCCTCCAAACATATCGATGGTCATTATGGCCAAACAGTTCTATATTTGTTTCATCAGACCAGAAAACATTTCTCCAAAAAGTACAATCTTTGTCCCCATGTGCAGTTGCAAACCGTGTCTGGCTTTTTTATGGCGGTTTTGGAGCAGTGGCTTCTTCCTTGCTGATAGGCCTTTCAGGTTACGTCAATATAGGGCTTGTTTAACTGTGGATATAGATACTTTCGTACCTGTTTCCTCCAGCATCTTCACAAGGTCCTTTGCTGTTGTTCTGGGATTGATTTGCACTTTTCATACCAAAGTACGTTCATCTCTAGGAGACAGAACACGTTTGAAGTTAGGCCTTGAAATACATCCACACCTCCAATTGACTCAAATTATGTCAATTAGCATACCAGAAGCTTCTAAAGCCATGACATCATTTTCTGGAATTTTCCAAGCTGTTTAAAGGCACAGTCAACTTAGTGTATGTAAACTTCTGACCCACTGGAATTGTGATACAGTTAATTATAAGTGAAACAATCTGTCTGTAAACAATTGTTGGAAAAATGACTTGTGTCATGCACAAAGTAGATGTCCTAACCGACTTGCCAAAACTATAGTTTGTTAACAAGAAATGTGTGGAGTCACTGAAAAACGAGTTTTAATGACTCCAACCTAAGTGTATGTAAACTTCAGACTTCAACTGTATTTGGACATGTCAAGAGACTTGCACCCCTAAACCAGTGAGTGGGGAAAACCAGAGAGATGTGGACCAGCAATGCTTGGAGAATCTACCACAATGTTAATGAACTGTTACTGAACTAGAGAAGATCAACTGTTACTGAACTAGAGAAGATCAACTGTTACTGAACTGGAGAAGATTCAACTGTTACTGAACTAGAGAAAATCAACTGTTACTGAACTAGAGAAAATCAACTGTTACTGAACTGGAGAAGATTCAACTGTTACTGAACTAGAGAAGATCAACTGTTACTGAACTGGAGAAGATTCAACTGTTACTGAACTAGAGAAGATCAACTGTTATTGAACTAGAGAAAATCAACTGTTACTGAACTGGAGAAAATCAACTGTTACTGAACTAGAGAAGATCAACTGTTACTGAACTAGAGAAAATCAACTGTTACTGAACTGGAGAAGATTCAACTGTTACTGAACTGGAGAAGATTCAACTGTTACTGAACTAGAGAAGATCAACTGTTACTGAACTGGAGAAGATTCAACTGTTACTGAACTGGAGAAGATTCAACTGTTACTGAACTAGAGAAGATCAACTGTTACTGAACTGGAGAAGATTCAACTGTTACTGAACTAGAGAAGATCAACTGTTATTGAACTAGAGAAAATCAACTGTTACTGAACTGGAGAAGATTCAACTGTTACTGAACTAGAGAAGATCAACTGTTATTGAACTAGAGAAAATCAACTGTTACTGAACTGGAGAAGATTCAACTGTTATTGAACTAGAGAAGATCAACTGTTATTGAACTAGAGAAAATCAACTGTTACTGAACTGGAGAAGATTCAACTGTTACTGAACTAGAGAAGATCAACTGTTATTGAACTAGAGAAAATCAACTGTTACTGAACTGGAGAAAATCAACTGTTATTGAACTGGAGAAGATTCAACTGTTACTGAACTAGAGAAGATCAACTGTTATTGAACTAGAGAAAATCAACTGTTATTGAACTGGAGAAGATTAAACTGTTACTGAACTAGAGAAGATCAACTGTTATTGAACTAGAGAAAATCAACTGTTACTGAACTGGAGAAAAATAATAATACAGTATAGTTTTTATGCCATCCACTTGAGGTGTTTGGTAGCCGCATCTGTGGCACCCAAGGGCCTAATGTATCTCCAAGTAACAGTTGATCATTATTTTTTACCCCTCTCTGCAATGAAACACTTTGTGCAATATATTTGATATTGTTCTACAGGTCTCAAACTTGTCGCCATAACTGCTCTTTTCGACAATATTTTCAACACTCAATCATTTACAAAAATATGCTATACTCTATATCATGTTTATGTGAATCTGTTATTATTGTTTATTGTGAGGAAAAGGCATCAGACAATTAAAAATGAAAATTTGAAAACGAATATAGAGTTATTTACTTTGCACAGTCAAGCCTGAAATTGGGAAATTGTACCCAACTGCTAATCTACATAGCCAGTTCCCAGTTAAATCGTGTCCTTACATAATAATATTTAGAGACTTTTACATACAGTTCCTTCATATTTCACAATAAATTCACAAAGTTACGACATTAAAGGTCCAATGCAGCCGCTTTTATCTCAATATCAAACCATTTCTGGGTAATTAATTACCTCGCTAAAATTGTCAAAAAGAAACAAAAATAGCTTCTAAGCAAAGAGCAATTTCTCTAAAAACTATTTTTGTAGGCCTGAGTGAGAGTCCTAACTGGACGAGCCTAATGGGAAGGATATGTAAGATGAAAACCTGTTGTTATTCGTATACCACCTGGTGATGACGCCAGGCTGGCCAAAACTCCTCCCACTAAAACAAGCAGACATTTCTGGCGTTTTTTTTTTCCAAACAGAGCTTACACATTTAAAGAGAATTATCATAATTTTCCCAATTTCGCAGTATTATTCCCGACCTCATAGCATGGAAATACAGTATATGTAAAACATAGGAAATCACGTTTTTTGACTGCACTGGGCCTTTAAGGAGAAAAAAAGACAAAAAAAGTGGTCATTCAAATGGACGGAAGACAATATCAGTAATTTTATCATATTATTCTCTTTAAACCATAAAATAACTGCCATAGAGTTCCAGTGTTAACCTCATGCAATTCAGTAGGATCCATACAAAGGTATGAAAACAAAATCTCACACATGGAAATTCAT
The DNA here is from genome assembly GCF_029448725.1 of Salvelinus fontinalis. NCBI lineage: Eukaryota > Metazoa > Chordata > Actinopteri > Salmoniformes > Salmonidae > Salvelinus > Salvelinus fontinalis. The sequence goes on from NC_074670.1 coordinate 75,603,577, forward strand.
GTCAAACCCAAGGTGCAGTGTCCCTGTCTGTTAGCAGACGACAGGTCTTGATGGGAAAGAGCAGTTATATCAGCCATCCAGTCTTGTCACCTCTCAGTGGCCATGAAGGAAAAGAGATGAGGAGACAAGGAAAGGAAGCATCCTACAAGACGTTGGCATAGCAGCTCTCACAGTGGACTTTCCCTTTGTGCAGGAACATGTTGGACAGAAAGTCTCCCATTGGCTTACTGCAAACACCACACTGCAACAACAACAACAGCATATTGTTAATGTAACACAGCCAAGACTATATGAAGGCTTCAGCTTACTTCTAGTCTTCAATAACTAACCTGCTGGCAACACAGCTGCTATACCACTGAAACAAACACTTTTACCACTACCGCAGCCACCACAGCTGATACAGGCTCAAAGTGTACAACCAATAACATGAGTGTAACCAGAGTATAACATGTTTATAACCAGAGTATAACATGTTAATAACCAGGTGTAGTTACCTTGAAGCATGCCGGGTGGCAGGAGATGTTGAGGTGCTCGATGGTGATCTTGGCATCGTTGCCCACCTGCTCTCCACAGTATGTACAGGCAGACGTCATGGTAGACCTAGAGGGGGGAGAGGTGTTGAGCATGGGACACAGCTCTAATCGATCAAAGCCTGTATCTACAAGTTTCCAGCCAAGGCATGACAAAATGGTATGTGTGTTGATCAAGGTTATTATAGTTTTGTGATTTAATATTTGTTTTTATTTCTATTTGTATTTTTTTTTTAAATAGAACATCCGGTTTAGTTTCAGTTAGTGTTCAGACTTGATTTACTCGTCTTTATTTAGTTTCAGTTTGATAAAAAAAATGCTATATTATTTCGTTTTAGTCAGGGCCAGTCCTTGTCGTTCTGCTGCTCTAGGAGACCAAAGAATGCAGCCCCCGCAAAACTAGAACACACCCAGTAAGCACAATGACGTTGAAAGACGTGTAAAATACGTATTTTCCGGACGTTGAAATCAAGTTCATTTTCGGTTCTGCATGAAAGTTGAATACTTCTTTTCTGGATATTTAAAATATGTATTTTCCTGATGTTGAAATCAGGCTCATTTTTGGTTCTGAATGAAAGTTGAAAAGATGTAATTTATAGATGTCTATGTTTGGGCCAGATAACGGCTGGTCCAGACCGGACAAAATCTGAACCAAAAATAGACGTCTATGATTGGTTCAGATTTTGTCTGGACCGGACAAAAAACCAATGCCCCAAAAAATATTTTCAAAAGGCATTGGTCAGCTCGTGCTTACTGAGGTATAGCCTACAGTGTTGCCTGAAACTGAATTTTATGAATGCCCATTTATGAATGGTGGGCCTACCTATGTAGTAGGCCCACCATTTGTAAAACATTGGCTTTATTAGTCCTGATTCCTGTGACTTATCAATTTGGCTATTTAAGCTCTGAATATCAGATACTCAACTTTATCAGGAGTTATCGTGAGCCTATTTGCAATGTGTTTACACAGCAGGAAATGCAGAAGTATTTTATTTTTGTCTATGATCAGCTTGTCAAAAATGTATAGATACAAACTTGAAACCACTGATCATGACAATTAAGTGAAACTCCTAGACAACAGTTGACTGTCCCATTCCATATTGTCCATTTTACTTTGACCTGTCCTGTTTTTAGAATATGTTGTTTGTTAACATGACATCGCATTTGTTTATTTGATTGGGCGCTATTTAGGTTAGGCTATTCATTTCGATCGGAGAAACCTGCATGATGTAAAAAGTGTCTCATTACATTCGTCATCCATTTTATCTCCAGCCTGTAGGCTACAGAAAAGGCCACATACTTATTCTATCATATCCTATATCTGCTACATGATTTATGTTCATTTATTTTGACGTAATGTTGGGGGAGAACCGCAGCGATGCATCTCTCCAGCAGCACCCTGGAGAAACGAGCCGGGAATGAACAAGATAAATGTTGCGCTCCTGCCTTTGACAAAGTGGGCACTGTTTATAACAGGGCGGCATCAGCGCTCACCTAAAAAGCCCATATGCCACTGGTTGAGAGAAATTGTCATTGGGTATACTTATGTTTGGTTTTATGTGTTGTTGGAGGTGCATCTTGGTCAGTTTAGCTGAGAAAATGCCGCCCTTGTCAGTCTGCCTCAACAGGCGGCCGCCTAATCCTGCCTAATGAGCAGGCCGGCCGGGGTTTTAGTGGGAGGCTAGGAGCCATGTATGTGTCACTTCCTGCCACTGGGGGCAGTAATACATAAGATGATGGGCCAGGACCATAGACTTAGATAGACATAACATCTCTGTATCTCTGTCATGATGGTGTCTGCGAGGGCATGGGCAGCACAATTGAGGCCATCTCCATCTTGAAATAGTCCATTTTCTAGTTCAAAAAGTAAAATTAATTTGCTGATCCCGCCTGATGACCCGGCTGTCACGACTCCAACCGGGTCATCAGGTCATGCCAACCGGGTCATCAGGTCATGCCAACCGGGTCATCAGGTCATGCCAACCGGGTCATCAGGTCATGCCAACCGGGTCATCAGGTCATGCCAACCGGGTCATCAGGAGGGATCAACTAATGAAGTTGGAAGTCCCGCCCAGTTGACTAAATCAACATTTAGAAAATACTCAATGGCGCAGCCCATGCTAACACTGGCTTTTGGCCACCACAGGACTCCATACAACTCCACGGCCAGGACATAGGATTGGTTAGGTTTAAATATTAAAACAATCCTAATGTGACTTGGATTTAAAGGACAAACGGCTAGACTGGCGCAAAAAATATGGTGGAAGGAAAGGCTCTTGCCAATGTTTACACCAATCCAATGCTTTTTAACTTTAGTAGTAGATGTAAGAAAATCAAGTACCTTGATATTTATCTGACAGTAAGTGAGAGAGGAAAAAACAACTAATTAAATCTTGGCACATTTGACATGATGTAATATATCATGTATCACTGACTAACCCCTTCCAATAGGTTTAATACAAACAGCTGCAAGCAACAGCAGCAAAAACATAAGCAATACAACACTTCTTCACAAATCTATACGCTCACAGCCAGCCTGTGTGTGTGTATCAGTTCACAGCCAGCCTGTGTGTGTGTGTATCAGTTCACAGCCAGCCTGTGTGTGTGTATCAGTTCACAGCCAGCCTGTGTGTGTGTGTATCAGTTCACAGCCAGCCTGTGTGTGTGTGTATCAGTTCACAGCCAGCCTGTGTGTGTGTGTATCAGTTCACAGCCAGCCTGTGTGTGTGTATCAGTTCACAGCCAGCCTGTGTGTGTGTATCAGTTCACAGCCAGCCTGTGTGTGTATCAGTTCACAGCCAGCCTGTGTGTGTATCAGTTCACAGCCAGCCTGTGTGTGTGTATCAGTTCACAGCCAGCCTGTGTGTGTGTGTATCAGTTCACAGCCAGCCTGTGTGTGTGTATCAGTTCACAGCCAGCCTGTGTGTGTGTATCAGTTCACAGCCAGCCTGTGTGTGTGTATCAGTTCACAGCCAGCCTGTGTGTGTGTATCAGTTCACAGCCAGCCTGTGTGTGTGTATCAGTTCACAGCCAGCCTGTGTGTGTATCAGTTCACAGCCAGCCTGTGTGTGTGTATCAGTTCACAGCCAGCCTGTGTGTGTGTATCAGTTCACAGCCAGCCTGTGTGTGTGTATCAGTTCACAGCCAGCCTGTGTGTGTGTATCAGTTCACAGCCAGCCTGTGTGTGTGTATCAGTTCACAGCCAGCCTGTGTGTGTGTATCAGTTCACAGCCAGCCTGTGTGTGTGTATCAGTTCACAGCCAGCCTGTGTGTGTGTATCAGTTCACAGCCAGCCTGTGTGTGTGTATCAGTTTACAGCCAGCCTGTGTGTGTGTATCAGTTTACAGCCAGCCTGTGTGTGTGTATCAGTTTACAGCCAGCCTGTGTGTGTGTATCAGTTCACAGCCAGCCTGTGTGTGTGTATCAGTTTACAGCCAGCCTGTGTGTGTGTATCAGTTCACAGCCAGCCTGTGTGTGTGTATCAGTTCACAGCCAGCCTGTGTGTGTGTATCAGTTCACAGCCAGCCTGATTGCGTGGGTGTTTTATTTTTTTCTTCTTTTCAACCAAACAAGATGTTTTGGTTTAGAAAGCTTGGGATGCAGGGGCAGAAACCAGATCCAGTCCCACAGGGCACAGCTTTGGATAAACAAACACCCTTGCCTCTGTAAACATGCCCTCCTTTACCTCTTCCAGATATTTCCACACCTCACACAAGGCATTTAATGCCCTGCCAGGTTGATCCTCCAGCTGGACAGTGACCTCAGACACAGTCTTCAATGCGAGGAAGCTATTGTTCTGATGCACTGTGGTCGAGATGCTTGCTGAATTCATTTTGCTGGGATCTTACTGGGGTCGTGCTGCTCCACGGCTGTACTCTCTGATTTGCTGAAGTACAAAAGACTCTGCTTCCCTTATCAGCGGCTTCATCTCTGTTGAGCGAAGTGCCAGAGACACTCTTGGGTCCATCAGGCAAGCTGCTGCAGGGGCTGGATTGAAGTTGGCTGCCAGAGGACTCAGTATGCATGCGAAGTGCTCACGCAGTGACTTCAGGAGGACCTGTGCCAACTGTTTTGCACCAGTAGTGACTGCAAGTGTGCCTCAAGGTTGAAAAGACACAACACCACATCAGACAGCGACTGGCTGTCAGTTTGAAGTTGGTCGGTGTGGACGGCTCCAGCAACTTCACAAGCTGCTCTAGCTTGGCCGAGTCATCCCTGTTAGCTAGTGATAGTGATGCACAAGCTAGGCCTATTTGAAACATCGGCATCTACTGGAAGCTTTTGCCCGCAAGATTCAGAAGCTCGGAAATCCCATTAGGAAAAAAAGCTTGAAAACCTTATTGGATTTTTTCACAAGGTTAAGATGAAAACCACTAAACCAAAACATCATTTGATGGTTTTTATTACATTTTTGCAGTCAAAGATAGTTTGTTTTTCAAATGTTTTTCGTTAAAAAATGTATTTCAGTTTACTAAATCGTTTTCCCAACTATAGTTTTATATTAGTTTCAGTTTTTGTTGACTATAATAACCTTGGTGTCCATACCACTTGGTGTTTGCCAATCTGAAGGAACCAGATATGCGTAAGCAATAAAGTTTGATTTGAATATGATGATGATGATCCCACTCCACCCAGCTAACCTTGTAGCTTCCTTCTGCCGTGTTGATTACACCTATCTGGGTTCCTTCAGATTTCAACAAGGGCCTAGGGGTTGTTTTCAAACTGGGGCTTGGACAAAGTATTGTTACCTGGTGTAAGAGGAGGGACTACTGTAGGAATGGCTGGTAGAACTAGACGTTACATAGTCAGGATCATTGTCTCTAGTGTTGTGCTTGGTTAGATCTGTAACGTCCACGTACTCCTTCAGATACACAAAACACCTGAGGGAGGAGAGAGAGGCAATGAAAGAGAGAGAGGCAATGAAAGAGAGAGAGGGAATGCAAGAGAGAGAGAGGCAATGAAAGAGAGAGGAGGGGTAGAGGGTCGAGAGAGACTTAATTTATTGTAACCATCACAAATAGTAACCATCACATGATAGTAACCATCACATAGTAACCATCACTACTAGGCTAATGGTTATAACTAACTGTACTTCCAAAGTTATACCCCCACATCCTTCTCATGATTCACTCACTTCTTGGACTCAGTGTCTGGTGACTTGGGTCTCTGGTTGGCAGAACTGTCCAAGGTCCTGGAGTAGGATCTAGAGCTAGAGGAAATAATACTGTATATCAGACAGTGTGTCATTATGGGGTGAAATAGAACATAGCAGAGAAATAGAATGGGACAGAAAAACACAGGACAGGCTATACTGGTATGTCTATGAGTAGTACCAGAGAGGATTGATACAGAGGACAGGCTAGCTACTATGACCCTCACAGTTTTTCCTGATTAACCTGGATGTACTATGACCCTCACAGTTTCTCCTGATTAACCTGGATGTACTATGACCCTCACAGTTTCTCCTGGATAGTCTGGATGTACTATGACCCTCACAGTTTCTCCTGATTAACCTGGATGTACTATGACCCTCACAGTTTCTCCTGATTAGCCTGGATGTACTATGACCCTCACAGTTTCTCCTGATTAACCTGGATGTACTATGACCCTCACAGTTTCTCCTGATTAACCTGGATGTACTATGACCCTCACAGTTTCTCCTGATTAACCTGGATGTACTATGACCCTCACAGTTTCTCCTGATTAACCTGGATGTACTATGACCCTCACAGTTTCTCCTGATTAACCTGGATGTACTATGACCCTCACAGTTTCTCCTGGATAGTCTGGATGTACTATGACCCTCACAGTCTCTCCTGATTAACCTGGATGTACCGTGACCCTCACAGTTTCTCCTGGATAACCTGGATGTACCATGACCCTCACAGTTTCTCCTGGATAACCTGTATGTACTATGACCCTCACAGTTTCTCCTGATTAACCTGGATGTACTATGACCCTCACAGTTTCTCCTGGATAACCTGATGTACTATGACCCTCACAGTTTCTCCTGATTAACCTGTATGTACCTTGACCCTCAGTTTCTCCTGGATAACCTGGATGTACTATGACCCTCACAGTTTCTCCTGGATAACCTGGATGTACTATGACCCTCACAGTTTCTCCTGGATAACCTGGATGTACTATGACCCTCACAGTTTCTCCTGGATAACCTGGATGTACTATGACCCTCACAGTTTCTCCAGGATAACCTGGATGTACCATGACCCTCACAGTTTCTCCTGGATAACCTGGATGTACCATGACCCTCACAGTTTCTCCTGGATAACCTGGATGTACTATGACCCTCACAGTTTCTCCTGATTAACCTGGATGTACTATGACCCTCTTCTTTCTCTTCTTCTCTTCTCTTCTTCTTCTTCTTCTTCTAACTTGTCACTTCTTCTTTTTCTTCTTCTAACTTGTCACTTCTTCTTCTTCTAACTTGTCACTTCTTCTAAATTGTCACTTCTTTTTCTTCTACTAACTTGGGGATTCGCTTTCTCTGGCTGCTCTACTGGCTAAGAAAGGTGTGGTCTGAAACTTCTTCACTATATTGTTACCTTCCCTGACGACCTCTCCTCTCCTCCCATTTTAGTCATACTGCAGTTAACCATTACCTCACTCACTCTTCCATCTCTCATTCTCAGTCTCTCTCTCATTATCACTCTCTCTGGTATTTTTCCCTCTCTCTCCTTCCTCTCTCTCTCTCTGACATGCTTCTAACATTATGTTAGTCAATGATTAAAGACATTGTGTTGTAGTATAAAGACGTCAATAGGACTAAATAGTCCTATAGGGGTTGTCATATAGTATAGGTACATACCTGTCCTCCTTCTCTTTATAGACAGTTGGTGCACTCCATCTATCCCATGGTGAATCACTGTCAGATGACCTACAACACACATCATTAAGACATCATACATACCACTCCCATAGGAAGACACAGTAACATCATGTACTTATGTAAGGAGATCAGTGAACTAGAGATGAAAGGAAAAGTGGTAACGGGTATATATCTGACCTATAACCTATATACAGCATCAACCGCTAAGCCTGTGTTCTGGTTCACTGGGCTGAGGGTGTTACTAATGGAGGATATAGACAGAGGCTGAGGGTGTTACTAATGGAGGATATAGACAGAGGCTGAGGGTGTTACTAATGGAGGTTATACTGTAGACAGAGGCTGTTACTAATGGAGGATATAGACAGAGGCTGAGGGTGTTACTAATGGAGGATATAGACAGAGGCTGAGGGTGTTACTAATGGAGGATATAGACAGAGGCTGAGGCTGTTACTAATGGAGGATATAGACAGAGGCTGAGGGTGTTACTAATGGAGGATATAGACAGAGGCTGAGGGTCTTACTAATGGAGGATATAGACAGAGGCTGAGGGTGTTACTAATGGAGGATATAGACAGAGGCTGAGGGTGTTACTAATGGAGGATATAGACAGAGGCTGAGGGTGTTACTAATGGAGGATACAGACAGACAGACAGACAGACAGACAGACAGACAGACAGACAGACAGACAGACAGACAGACAGACAGACAGACAGACAGACAGACAGACAGACAGACAGACAGACAGACAGACAGACAGACAGACAGACAGACAGACAGACAGACAGACAGACAGACAGACAGACAGACAGACAGACAGACAGACAGACAGACAGACAGACAGACAGACAGACAGACAGACAGACAGACAGACAGACAGACAGACAGACAGACAGACAGACAGACAGACAGACAGACAGACAGACAGACAGACAGACAGACAGACAGACAGACAGACAGACAGACAGACAGACAGACAGACAGACAGACAGACAGACAGACAGACAGACAGACAGACAGACAGACAGACAGACAGACAGACAGACAGACAGACAGACAGACAGACAGACAGACAGACAGACAGACAGACAGACAGACAGACAGACAGACAGACAGACAGATATATATATATATATATAATCTGGAGACAGAGCTTAGTTCTACATTGGAAGAGGTAGGGATGCTGCAAATCTACACTAGTATAGGATGCACACAGTGAAAACAGACTAACATTAAAATACCTTGATTTGTTTGTGTCGATAGGGATACCGTCGTCTGCAAGTGCCTCCAACACATTTTCATTCACACTGTAAAACAGAAAACAGATTTAAACAGATCATTTAAAACTCTGACTCATGAGCAGTGTGGATACAAGTGTAAAAAAAAAAGTGTTATCCAAAACGTCAAAGAATTTACAAGCACAATGTCTCTCAGTAGACCAGTACAGTATATCTAACAGGTGGTCTCTCTCAGTAGACAGGTACAGTATATCTCACCTGGAGTCAGTACTAGGGGTCGAACTGTCAGGTGTCTAAGTGTCACATGATCTCAGAATATAAACACCTGTTCCGAAAGGCCCCAGAGTCTGCAACACCACTAAGCAAGGGGCACCACCAAGCAAGCGGCACCATGAAGACCAAGGAGCTCTCCAAATAGGTCAGGGACAAAGTTGTGGAGAAGTACAAATCAGGGTTGGGGTATAAAAAAATATCCTTAACTTTGAACATCCCACGGAGCACCATTAAATCCATTATTAAAAAATTGAAAGAATATGGCACCACAACAAACCTGCCTTTAGAGGGCCGTCCACCAAAACTCACGGACCAGGCAAGTAGGGCATTAATCAGAGAGGCAACAAAGAGACCAAAGATAACCCTGAAGGAGCTGCAAAGCTCCACAGCGGAGATTGGCGTATCTGTCCATAGGACCACTTTAAGCCGTACACTCCACAGAGCTGAGCTTTACGGAAGAGTGGCCAGAAAAAAAGCCATTGCTTAAAGAAAAAAATATGCCAACACGTTTGGTGTTTGCCAAAAGGCATGTGGGAGACTCCCCAAACATATGGAAGAAGGTACTCTGGTCAGATGAGACTAAAAGTTAGCTTTTTGGCCATCAAGGAAAACGCTATGTCTGGCGCAAACCCAACACCTCTCATCACCCCGAGAATACCATCCCCACAGTGAAGCATGGTGGTGGCAGCATCGTGCTGTGGGGATGTTTTTCATAGGCAGGGACTGGGAAACTGGTCAGAATTGAAGGAATGATGGATATCGCTTAAATACAGGGAAATTCATGAGGGAAACCTGTTTCAGTCTTCCAGAGATTTGAGACTGGGACAGAGATTCACCTTCCAGCAGAACAATGACCCTAAGCACACTGCTAAAGTAACACTCGAGTGGTGTGAGGGGTAACATTTAAATGTCTTGGAATGGCCTAGTCAAAGCCCAGACCTCAATCGAATTGAGAATCTGTGGTATGACTTAAAGATAGCTGTACACCAGCGGAACCCATCCAAGGAGCTGGGGCAGTTTTGCCTTGAAGAATGGGCAAAAATCCCAGTGGCTAAATGTGCCAAGCTCATAGACACATGCCCAAGAGACTTGCAGCTGTAATTGATGCAAAAGGTGGCTCTAAAAAATATTGACTTTGGGGGGGTGAATATTAATGCACGGTCAAGTTTTCTGTTTTGTTGTGTTATTTCTTGTTTGTTTCACAAAAAAATATATGTTGCCTCCTCAAAGTGGTAGGCATGTTGTGTAAATCAAATTATACAAATGCCCCAAAAATTATATTTTAATTCCAGGTTGCAAGGCAACAAAATAGGAAAAATGCCAAGGGGGTTGAATACTTTCGCAAGCCACTGTAGTAGTAGTAGATTTAGTAGTGGCAGGTAGTAGTAGTAGATTTAGATTTAGTAGTAGCAGGTAAAAGTAGTAGTAGTAGTAGTTGTAATATATTTAGATTTAGTAGTAGCAGGTAGTAGTAGTAGATTTAGATTTAGTAGTAGCAGGTGGTAGTAGTAGTAGTAGTAGTAGATGTTGTTGTGACAGGTAGTAGTAGTAGTTGATTTAGTAGTGGCAGATAGTAGTAGTAGATTTAGATGTAGTAGTAGATTTAGTTGTGACAGGTAGTAGTAGTAGTAGATTTAGTAGTGTCAAGTAGTAGTAGTAGTTTTAGATTTAGTAGTGGCAGGTAGTAGTAGTAGTAAATTTAGTTGTGACAGGTAGTAGTAGTAGTACTAGTAGTAGTAGTAGTAGATTTAGTAGTGGAGGTAGTAGTAGTAGTAGTAGTAGTAGTAGCAGTAGTAGATTTATTTGTGACAGGTAGCAGTAGTAGAATAGTAGTATATTTAGCAGTGGCAGGTAGTAGTGGTAGTACTAGTAGTAGTAGTAGTAGATTTAGTAGTGGAGGTAGTAGTAGTACTAGATTTAGTTGTGACTGGTAGTAGTAGTAGTAGATTTAGGAGTGGAGGTAGTAGTAGTAGTAGTAGTAGTAGATTTAGTTGTGACAGGTAGTAGTAGTAGTACTAGTAGTAGTAGTAGTAGATTTAGTAGTGGAGGTAGTAGTAGTACTAGATTTAGTTGTGAGTGATTGTAGTAGTAGTAGATTTAGGAGTGGAGGTAGTAGTAGTAGTAGTAGCAGTAGTAGATTTATTTGTGACAGGTAGCAGTAGTAGAATAGTAGTATATTTAGCAGTGGCAGGTAGTAGTGGTAGTAGATTCAGTAGTGACAGGTAGTAGTAGTAGTAGATGTAGTAGTAGATTTAGTAATGGCAGGTAGTAGAAGTAAATTTAGATTTAGTAGCGGCAGGTAGTAGTAGTAGATTTAGATTTGGTAGTGGCAGGTAGTAGTAGTATTATTAGTAGTAGATGTAGTAGTGGCAGGTAGTAGTAGCAGTAGATTTAGTAATGACAGGTAGTAGTATATTTAGTAGTGGCAGGTAATAGTAATAGTATATTTAGTAGTGGCAGGTAGTAGTAGATTTAGTAGTGACAGGTAGTAGTAGTAGTATATTTAGTAGTGGCAGGTAATAGTAATAGTAGATTTAGTAGTGACAGGTAGTAGTAGATTTAGTAGTGACAGGTAATAGTAATAGTAGATTTAGTAGTGACAGGTAGTAGTAGATTTAGTAGTGACAGGTAGTAGTAGCAGTATATTTAGTAGTGGCAGGTAATAGTAATAGTAGATTTAGTAGTGACAGGTAGTAGTAGATTTAGTAGTGACAGGTAGTAGTAGTAGTATATTTAGTAGTGGCAGGTAATAGTAATAGTAGATTTAGTAGTGACAGGTAGTAGTAGATTTAGTAGTGACAGGTAGTAGTAGTAGTAGTAGATTTAGTAGTGTCAAGTAGTAGTAGATTTAGATTTAGTAGTGACAGGTAGCAGTAGATTTAGTAGTGGCAGATAGTAGTAGTCGATTTAGTAGTAGTAGTAGTAGTAGTAGATTTAGTACATTTACATTTAAGTCATTTAGCAGACGCTCTTATCCAGAGCGACTTAGAAATTGGTGCATTCACCTTATAGTAGTAGTAGATTTAGTAGTGGCAGGTAGCAGTAGATTTAGTAGTGGCAGATAGTAGTAGTAGTCGATTTGGATTTAGTAGTAGCAGGTAGTAGTAGTAGTAGATTTAGTAGTAGTAGTAGATTTAGTAGTAGCAGGTAGTAGTAGTAGTCGATTTAGATTTAGTAGTAGCAGGTAGTAGTAGTAGTAGATTTAGTAGTAGTAGTAGATTTAGTAGTGGCAGGTAGTAGAGGTAAGAGGTTAGCGGGAGAGGGTAGAGGCTATGGGGAGAAGGTAGAGGCCATGGGGAGAGGGTAGAGGCCATGGGGAGAGGGTAGAGGCCATGGGGAGAGGGTAGAGGCTATGGGGAGAGGGTAGAGGCCATGGGGAGAGGGTAGAGGCTATGGGGAGAGGGAAGAGGCTAGGGGGAGAGGGTAGAGACTATGGGGAGAGGGTAGAGGCTATGGGGAGAGGGTAGAGGCTATGGGGAGAGGGTAGAGGCTAGGGGGAGAGTGTAGAGGCTAGGGGGAGAGGGTATAGGCTAGGGGGAGAGGGAAGAGGCTAGGGGGAGAGGGAAGAGGCTAGGGGGAGAGGGTAGAGACTATGGGGAGAGGGTAGAGGCTATGGGGAGAGTGTAGAGGTTAGAGGCTAGGGGGAGAGACTGAGCATGAGGGAGAGACAACCAGAGACACAGTTGGTCAGTAAGTTTCCCCCTAACCACTGGTCCATCAGAACCAGAGACACAGTTGCACTGTGATGTATGGAGGAATGAATTAGTGTCTTATATAAGGGGTCTCCTCTCTTCCCACCTGTCTGATCCACTGAGAAGCTCCTGACTCCAAGATCCTGGGCTGGGAGGGATGGGCTTTACCAACTCCTCTTCTAGACTACACAGAGGAGAGGAGAGTTGAAATATAATTACAAGGCTTATAGTGTGACATGATACATTGTCGTATTAAATCATTTTATTTGTAAAGAAATTAAAAAAAAAAATGTTGGAACAAACCCGTTAGTGAGAGAGAGGAGATCATCAACCATGAGCTGAGGGATTGGCTCACCATGCAATCTGCAGACAAGACAGAGAGGACTTGAATAGCAGAGCACAACGGTTTACATCTAACAGACTATTATAGCAGCAGCTAACATACTATTATAGCAGCAGGTAACAGACTGTTATAGCAGCAGCTAACAGACTATTATAGCAGCAGGTAACAGACCATTATAGCAGCAGGTAACAGACCATTATAGCAGCAGGTAACAGACTGTTATAGCAGCAGCTAACAGACTATTATAGCAGCAGCTAACAGACTATTATAGCAGCAGCTAACAGACTATTATAGCAGCAACTAACAGACTGTTATAGCAGCAGGTAACAGACTGTTATAGCAGCAGCTAACAGACTATTATAGCAGCAGGTAACAGACTGTTATAGCAGCAGCTAACAGACCATTATAGCAGCAGGTAACAGACTGTTATAGCAGCAGCTAACAGACTATTATAGCAGCAACTAACAGACTGTTATAGCAGCAGGTAACAGACTATTATAGCAGCAGCTAACAGACTATTATAGCAGCAGCTAACAGATTGTTATAGCAGCAGGTAACAGACCATTATAGCAGCAGGTAACAGACTATTATAGCAGCAGCTAACAGACCATTATAGCAGCAACTAACATACCATTATAGCAGCAGCTAACAGATTGTTATAGCAGCAGGTAACAGACCATTATAGCAGCAGGTAACAGACCATTATAGCAGCAGGTAACAGACTGTTATAGCAGCAGCTAACATACTATTATAGCAGCACATAACAGACTATTATAGCAGCAGCTAACATACTATTATAGCAGCAACTAACATACTATTATAGCAGCAACTAACAGACCATTATAGCAGCACATAACAGACTGTTATAGTAACAGATAACAGGCTATTATAGCAGCAGCTGGCTAGCCATCACACTGCACAACAACTGTGTAAAACCACATTTAATTCTGTATCAAAAGTTGTTTGATCACTTCCTCTTGTGGCTCTATTTAAGGAACTTCACCAGCAGGATTGTGTTTTAATATTCACTGAGTGTACAAAACATTAAGAACACCTGCTCTTTCCATGACATAGACTGACCAGGTGCATCCAGCTGAAAGCTATGATCCTTATTGATGTCACTTGTTAAATCCACTTCAATCCGTGTCGATGAAGGGGAGGAGACGGGTTAAAGAAAGATTTTTAAGTCTTCAGACAATTGAGACATGGATTGTGTATGTGTGCCATTCAGAGGGAGAATGGGCAATACACAATATTTAAATGCCTTTGAACGGAGTATGGTAGTAGGTGCCAGGTTCCACCAGTTTGTGTCAAGAACTGCAACGCTGCTGGGTTTTTCACACTGTCACGCCTTGACCGTAGATTGCTTTGTATGGTTCTATTTTTAGTTTGGTCAGGGTGTGATGTGGGTTGGTGATTATTTTCTGTTTAGTGTTTTTCGTCACCTTACAAGACTGTTCGTTTGTCGTTTTTGTTGTTTTGTTCAGTGTTCAGTTGTTTATTAAAAATTTAAACACTTACCACGCTGCACCTTGGTCCTCCTCTTTCTCCAGACGTCAATCGTTACACACACTTAACAGTTTCACGCGTGATTCAAGAATGGTCCACCGCCCAAAGGACATCCAGCCAACTTGACACAACTGTGGGAAGCATTGGAGTCAACATGGGGCAGCATCCTTGTGGAACGCTTTCAACACCTTGTATTGTCCATGCCCCAATGAATTGAGGCTGTTCTGAGGGGGGTGCAACTCAATATTAGGAAGGTGCTCCTCATGTTTTGTTCACTCAGTGTAGAAGTACAGAATGACCGTTGACACCAGGGGTGTATTCACTAGACACCAAACGGAAGCAAACGGCTGAAACTGGGAGGGACTAACCTGAAGGTGTTCAATAAACACTAGTTTTCATTGCAAAACATTTTGGTACGGTTTGGTACGGTGTGCCCTAATGAATACACGTCGTTAGTAACCTACTGTAACCGGTTTCATATCACCCACTGTGGCGTGAATGAGGAAGTGTGTCTCTGTGGTTTCCTACCTGTCCTCTGGCTCTGCTGTCTCTGTCCATACTGGGTCAGGGACTCTGGAGCTATGGGGGACGGGAGATACACTTTGTGTTATTGGACTACAGCTATATGGGATCAAACTGTACAACTGACTAATGGAGGTTCTCTAAAGACAATGGGGTGGACCAACTTTAATAGTCTCACCCAGAGCCCTACCCATAACGTAAATAAAATGGGCTGGTCTCAACACTACACACACTGTGGTGCAACATATCTGATCATTGTTTGGTCAATACATCCAAATGTTTCTGTCTATACTTATTCAAATGAATATATACAGTAATGAATCAATACTGTACCTGGATAAACGTGTGTCGAAGGAGATGAGTGTGTCAGACAGGGCTGTCAGAGTGTCCACTGGGGCAGGATCTGTCTTCACTGGTTTGTATGGGACAGGGGACACTGGGGAAACTACTTTCAGCAGGACACTACTCTCTGGGGACAGCTCAGTGGCCACTTTGGTACGCCCTGGCTTCATGCTCTCATAAGGGTCAATCCCTGCTGGGGTGTCAACTATGACGGGGGTTGAAAGGTGGACGTCTTTCACACATACATGGATGCCCTCCACAGATACAGAAGAGACGTCTTTCACACATACAGAAGGGAAGTCTTTCACAGATACAGGAGAGACGTCTTTCACACATACAGGAGAGACATCTTTCACAGATACAGGAGAGACATCTTTCACCAATACAGGAGAGACGTCTTTCACACATACAGGAGAGACGTCTTTCACACATACAGGAGAGACGTCTTTCACACATACAGGAGAGACATCTTTCACACATACAGGAGGGACGCCTTTCACAGATGGTGCAGCTGGTTCTTTGGGGACAGAGGGAGTCTCAGTGAAGACAGAGTCATCATTGCCTGTGATCACCACCCTTTAGACACACAAGAAACAACATGTCAGAAAAACAAAACATCTCCCGTCAAGCCTTTCCTTTCAGACAAGATCATCATTTCCCATTCGGGACAAAACAAGACAGGACGGTTCTTTGACAGGCATCAATTACCTTTTAGCCACAAAAGATGGAGCATCTGTGGTCAGGGAGGTTTCTGTTGTTTTTTTAGTACAACTGTCAGGTGAACAGGAGAACAGGAGATAAGACACAAACAGAGGAATAGAGAGATGGAGAGAGAGAAAGAAAGAAAGGGACAGAGCGAGCGAGCGAGAGAAAAAGAGAGAGAGAGAGAGAGAGAGAGAGAGAGAGAGAGAGAAAGAAAGAAAGACAGAAAGAAAGAGAGAGAGAGAAAGAGAGAAAGGGAGAGAGAGAAAAATAGAGAGAAAGAAAGAAAGAGAGAGAGAAAGGGAAAGAGAGAGGTACATACTCATATTTATTGGCGGCTGAGAGGACATAGGAGCGTTGTCTGACTGAAGAGGTCTTGAGCACGTTCACGGCTGCTTCCTCCCTGATGGACAGATGGAGAGAGAATGAGGGAGTCAGGGAGGAAAGGGAGAAAGAGAGATAATTACTTGATACATTGGAAATTATTTACAAAAATAGAGAGCAAACTAGAATGCTATTTGGCCCTGAGCAGAGAGTACACAGTGGCAGAACACCTGACCACTGTGACTGACCCAAACTTAAGGAAAGCTTTGACTATGTACAGACTCAGTGAGCATAGCCTTGCTATTGAGAAAGGTCGCTGTAGGCAGACCTGGCTCTCAAGAGAAGACAGGCTATGTGCACACTGCCCACAAAATGAGGTGGAAACTGAGCTGCACTTCCTAACCTCCTGCCAAATGTATGACCATATTAGAGACACATATTTCCCTCAGATTACACAGACTAACAAAGAATTCTAAAAACAAATCCAATTTTGATAAACTCCCATATCTATTAGGTGAAATAACAGTGTACAATCACAGCAGCAAGATGTGTGACCTGTAGCCACAAGAAAAGGTCAACCAGTGAAGAACAAACACCACTGTAAATACAACCCATATTTATGTTGATTTATTTTCCCTTTTGTACTTTAATTATTTGCACATCATTACAACACTGTATAATATGACATAATATGACATTCAACATGTGAGTGTAATGTTTACTATACATTTTTTATGGTTTATTTCACTTTTGTTTATTATCTATTTCACTTGCTTTGGCAATGTTAACACATGTTTCCCATGCCAATAAAGCCCCTTGAATTGAATTGAGAAAGAGAGACAGAGAGACACCGAGAGAGAGACAAAGAGATAGAGAGACAAACACAGAGAGACAAAGAGAGAGACAAAGAGACAGAGAGAGAAACACAGAGAGACAAAGAGACAGAGAGAGAGAGAGAGAGACAGAGAGAAACAAAGAGAGAGACAAATATACAGAGAAAGAGAGACAGAGAGAGAGATAGACATAGAGAGACACAGAGAGATACCAGAAAGACAGAGACAGAGAGAGAGAAGAAAGAGAGTACGTGTTTTTCCTTGACTATTTTCTGAGGTAAAATAAGAGTTTTGTAGGCTGCATCTGAAATGGCACCCTATTCCCTATATATGGCCCTATACAGTATAGGGCCCTGGTCAAAAGTAGACCTCTATAAAGGGAATAGGGTGCATTTTGGGATGCACTTTTTGTGTCTCTCACCGTTTGTCCTTCTCCTCTGGAGAAAGCTGGTCCTCAGTTTGAACTGGGAGGTTTGAGG
The DNA here is from genome assembly GCF_029448725.1 of Salvelinus fontinalis. Lineage (NCBI taxonomy): Eukaryota > Metazoa > Chordata > Actinopteri > Salmoniformes > Salmonidae > Salvelinus > Salvelinus fontinalis. Next base: position 75,621,208 of record NC_074670.1, read on the forward strand.
TGGGACGCACTGTGTGAGGAGCTCTGGAGAGAAGGACACACACACATACAGTACTTATCAAACACATTCCCTTAAGTCACTACAGTTATCTCTGATAATCCTTTACCACACACAGCGGCACACACTCAAACACATTCATTGAGTTTACTCATATGAATTGTATAAGGTTTACATTCTCTTGTAGCTTTCTGAAGGCCTCTTGGTGAAGCTGGATGTTGACCCACTGCAAATAGAAAGACACCATGTAATCAAGCCATCTAACAGGGCATTGGCTGTCTAAATGATAGACTGAGTACACAGAATAGACTCTACTCTATTTAATAGAGTCCCTGCTGCCAGTAGAGCTGTGACATTACCGCTGCCAGTAGAGCTGTGACATTACCGCTGCCAGTAGAGCTCTGACAGTACTGCTGCCAGTAGAGCTGTGACAGTACCGCTGCCAGTAGAGCTGTGACATTACCGCTGCCAGTAGAGCTGTGACATTACCGCTGCCAGTTAGAGCTCTGACATTACCGCTGCCAGTTAGAGCTCTGACATTACCGCTGCCAGTTAGAGCTGTGACATTACCGCTGCCAGTAGAGCTGTGACATTACCGCTGCCAGTAGAGCTCTGACATTACCGCTGCCAGTAGAGCTCTGACATTACCGCTGCCAGTAGAGCTGTGACATTACCGCTGCCAGTAGAGCTGTGACATTACCGCTGCAAGTAGAGCTGTGACATTACCACTGCCAGTAGAGCTGTGACATTACCGCTGCCAGTAGAGCTCTGACATTACCGCTGCCAGTAGAGCTCTGACATTACCGCTGCCAGTAGAGCTCTGACATTACCGCTGCTGTCACGTTCCTGACCTATTTCTGTTAGTTTGTTGTATGTGTTAGTTGGTCAGGACGTGAGTTTGGGTGGGCATTCTATGTTTTCTGTTTCTATGTTGGTTTAAGGGTTGCCTGGTATGGCTCTTAATTAGAGGCAGGTGTTTGGCGTTCCTCTAATTAAGAGTCATATTTAGGTAGGTTGTTTCACAGTGTTCGTTGTGGGTGGTTGTCTCCTGTGTCAGTGTTTGTCGCACCATACGGGACTGTTCAGTTTGTTTGTTCATCGTCATTTATGTGTAGGCTATTTTCCCTGTTCGTGCGTTCTTTGTGTTTATGTGAGTTCGTTGTCCAGGTCTGTCTACACCGTTTGTTGTTTTGTTAGTTTTAGTCAAGTTCGTGTTTTCGTGTTTTCTTTAATAAATTATGTGTTCACAACCCGCTGCGCCTTGGTTCCATCACTACTCCTCCTTTTCGGTTGAAGAGGAGGAGGACCACCGTTACAGAACCACCCACCTAAATGAAGCCAGAACCAAGCAGCGGTGTAATAGGAGGAAGGGACAGCGCAAGAAGGAGGAATGGACATGGGAGGATGTATTGGACGGTAAAGGTTGCTACACATGGGAGGAGATCCTGGCTGGAAGGGATCGCCTCCCATGGGAACAGCTGGAGGCACTGAGGAGAGCAGAGGCAACCGGAGAAGGGAACCAGAGTTATGAGGGGACGCGTCTAGCACGGAAGCCCGAAAAGCCCGTGAGTACCACCCAAAAATTTCTTGGGAGGGGGGGGCTAATAGGTAGTGGGTCAAGGGCAGGTAGGAGACCTGCGCCCACTTACCAGGCTAACCGTGGAGAGCGGGAGTACGGGCAGACACCGTGTTACGCAGTAGAGCGCACGGTGTCCCCTGTACGTGTGCATAGCCCAGTGCGGGTTATTCCACCTCCCCGCACTGGTAGGGCTAGATTGGGCATTGAGCCAAATGTCATGAAGCCGGCCCTACATATCTGGCCACCAGTACGTCTCCTTGGGCCGGCTTACATGGCACCAGCCTTACACATGGTGTCCCCGGTTCGCCTACATAGCCCGGTGCGGGTTATTCCACCTCCCCGCACTGGTCGGGCGACGGGGAGCATTCAACCAGGTAAGGTTGGGCAGGCTCGGTGCTCAAGGGAGCCAGTACGCCTGCATGGTCCGGTATTTCCGGCACTACCTCCCCGCCCCAGCCCAGTACCACCAGTGCCTACACCACGCACCAGGCTTCCAGTGCGTTTCCAGAGCCCTGTTCCTCCTCCACGCACTCTCTCTATGGTGCGTGTCTCCAGCCCGGTGCCTCCAGTTCTGGCACCACGCACCAGGCCTACAGTGCGTCTCAGCCGGCCAGAGTCTGCCGTCTGCCCAACGGCGCATGAACTGCCTGTCTGCCATGAGCCTGCAAAGCTGCCCATCTGCCATGAGCCTGCAAAGCTGCCCGTCTGCCATGAGCCTACAGAGCCTTCCGCCAGACAGGAGCAGCCTGAGCCTTCCGCCAGACAGGAGCAGTCTGAGCCATCCGTCTCCGCAGCGCCATCTGAGCCATCCGTCTCCGCAGCGCCGTCTGAGCCATCCGTCTCCCCAGCGCCGTCTGAGCCATCCGTCTCCCCAGCGCCGTCTGAGCCATCCGTCTGTCCCGAGCCATTAGAGCCACCCGTCTGTTCCGAGCCGTCAGAGCCGATAGTCAGTCAGGAGCCGCTAGAGCCAGTCGTCAGTCAGGATCTGCCAGAGCCGCCAACCAGACAGGATCTGCCAGAGCCGCCAACCAGACAGGATCTGCCAGAGCCGCCAACCAGACAGGATCTGCCAGAGCCGTCAGTGAGCCGTCAGCCAGCCATGAGCGTCCAGAGCCGTCAGCCAGCCATGAGCGTCCAGAGCCGTCAGCCAGCCATGAGCGTCCAGAGCCGTCAGCCAGCCATGAGCGTCCAGAGCCGTCAGCCAGCCATGAGCGTCCAGAGCCGTCAGCCAGCCATGAGCATCCAGAGCCGTCAGCCAGCCATGAGCGTCCAGAGCCGTCAGCCAGCCATGAGCGTCCAGAGCCGTCAGCCAGCCATGAGCGTCCAGAGCCGTCAGCCAGCCATGAGCGTCCAGAGCCGTCAGCCAGCCATGAGCGTCCAGAGCCGTCAGCCAGTCATGAGCTGTCCCTCAGCCCAGAGCGGCTATTTATCCAGAACTGCCCCTCAGTCCAGAGCTGTCTCTCTGTCCGGAGCTGCCTTTCAGTTCGGAGTTGCCCCTCTATCCTGAGCTACCTCTCTATCCTGAGCTACCTCTCTATCCTGAGCTATCCCTCTGTCCTGAGCTATCCCTCTGTCCTGAGATATCCCTCTGTCCTGAGCTATCCCTCTGTCCTGAGCTATCCCTCTGTCCTGAGCTATCCCTCTGTCCCGGTGCTGCCCCTTGTGTCGATGTTACCCAAAAGATTAAGTGGGGGTAATATGAGGGTGGTCATTTGTAGGGGGAGAGGTAAGCTGGGATTGACTATGGTGGGGTGGGGACCTCGCCCTGAGCCTGAGCCACCATCGTGGTCAGATGCCCACCCAGACCCTCCCCTAGACTTTGTGCTGTTGCGCCCGGAGTTCGCACCTTATGGGGGGGGTTATGTCACGTTCCTGACCTATTTCTGTTAGTTTGTTGTATGTGTTAGTTGGTCAGGACGTGAGTTTGGGTGGGCAGTCTATGTTTTCTGTTTCTATGTTGGTTTAAGGGTTGCCTGGTATGGCTCTTAATTAGAGGCAGGTGTTTGGCGTTCCTCTAATTAAGAGTCATATTTAGGTAGGTTGTTTCACAGTGTTCGTTGTGGGTGGTTGTCTCCTGTGTCAGTGTTTGTCGCACCATACGGGACTGTTCGGTTTGTTTGTTCATCGTCATTTATGTGTAGGCTATTTTCCCTGTTCGTGCGTTTTTCGTGTTTATGTGAGTTCGTCGTCCAGGTCTGTCTACACCGTTTGTTGTTTTGTTATTTTTAGTCAAGTTCGTGTTTTCGTGTTTTCTTTAATAAATTATGTGTTCACAACCCGCTGCGCCTTGGTTCCATCACTACTCCTCCTTTTCGGTTGAAGAGGAGGAGGACCACCGTTACAGCTGCCAGTTAGAGCTGTGACATTACCGCTGCCAGTAGAGCTGTGACATTACCGCTGCCAGTAGAGCTGTGACAGTACTTTATTTACCTAAAGCCATTGGATGTAGATGAGTTGGCAGCAGGCTTGGTGTCTGTCTTGGTAAAAATCCCTCTGAAAAAATATATACGATTATTCACCTTTTGGATTATTCACAATTAATGAGTTTATTACATTGAATAAGCAGTTGACCAAGTGATGCAATGGTGGAGGTCTGTTTTACCTGCTGAGGTATCCTGGAGATGGTGCTCTTTATTTAGGAAAGAGAAGTTTGTGGTCAGTTTATGATGAAGAACATGTTTTGTGGTTTGTGTTTTGAGGTGTCAGTGTGTAGTGTTGAGGTGGGGGTCAGTGTGTAGTGTTGAGGTGGGGGTCAGTGTGTAGCGTTGAGGTGGGGGTCAGTGTGTAGTGTTGAGGTGGGGGTCAGTGTGTAGTGTTGAGGTCAGTGTGTAGTGTTGAGGTCAGTGTGTAGTGTTGAGGTGGGTGTGTAGTGTTGAGGTGGGTGTGTAGTGTTGAGGTGGGTGTGTAGTGTTGAGGTGGGTGTGTAGTGTTGAGGTGGGTGTGTAGTGTTGAGGTGGGTGTCAGTGTGTAGTGTTGAGGTGGGGGTGTAGTGTTGAGGTGGGGGTGTAGTGTTGAGGTGGGGGTCAGTGTGTAGTGTTGAGGTGGGGGTCAGTGTGTAGTGTTGAGGTGGGGGTCAGTGTGTAGTGTTGAGGTGGGGGTCAGTGTGTAGTGTTGAGGTGGGTGTCAGTGTGTAGTGTTGAGGTGGGGGTCAGTGTGTAATGTTGAGGTGGGGGTCAGTGTGTAGTGTTGAGGTGGGGGTGTAGTGTTGAGGTGGATGTCAGTGTGTAGTGTTGAGGTGGGTGTCAGTGTGTAGTGTTGAGGTGGGTGTGTAGTGTTGAGGTGGGTGTCAGTGTGTAGTGTTGAGGTGGGTGTCAGTGTGTAGTGTTGAGGTGGGGGTCAGTGTGTAGTGTTGAGGTGGGGGTCAGTGTGTAGTGTTGAGGTGGGTGTCAGTGTGTAGTGTTGAGGTGGGGGTCAGTGTGTAATGTTGAGGTGGGGGTCAGTGTGTAGTGTTGAGGTGGGGGTGTAGTGTTGAGGTGGATGTCAGTGTGTAGTGTTGAGGTGGGTGTCAGTGTGTAGTGTTGAGGTGGGTGTGTAGTGTTGAGGTGGGTGTCAGTGTGTAGTGTTGAGGTGGGTGTCAGTGTGTAGTGTTGAGGTGGGTGTCAGTGTGTAGTGTTGAGGTGGGGGTCAGTGGGTAGTGTTGAGGTGGGTGTCAGTGTGTAGTGTTGAGGTGAGTGTGTAGTGTTGAGGTGGGTGTGTAGTGTTGAGGTGGGGGTCAGTGTGTAGTGTTGAGGTGGGTGTGTAGTGTTGAGGTGGGTGTGTAGTGTTGAGGTGGGTGTGTAGTGTTGAGGTGGGTGTGTAGTGTTGAGGTGGGTGTGTAGTGTTGAGGTGGGTGTCAGTGTGTAGTGTTGAGGTGGGTGTCAGTGTGTAGTGTTGAGGTGGGTGTCAGTGTGTAGTGTTGAGGTGGGTGTGTAGTGTTGAGGTGGGTGTCAGTGTGTAGTGTTGAGGTGGGTGTCAGTGTGTAGTGTTGAGGTGGGTGTCAGTGTGTAGTGTTGAGGTGGGTGTCAGTGTGTAGTGTTGAGGTGGGTGTCAGTGTGTAGTGTTGAGGTGGGTGTGTAGTGTTGAGGTGGGTGTCAGTGTGTAGTGTTGAGGTGGGTGTCAGTGTGTACCCGTCTTCTGCAGGTCTGGTGGGGGGGGGAGGGGTCTTGGATGTGGGAGAGGCTACAGGGCTGGTGTCTATAGGCGCTCCATTCAGTTGATTCACAACTTCTGCCATCCTGTTCAGAGAGGGAGAGGGAGAGAGAGAGAGAGAGAGAGGGAGAGGTAGAGAGAGAGAGAGGGAGGGCGTGAGAGTAGGGAGAGACATTGAATACGGTCCATATGAGTGGAACCTCATCCCCAGTGTTAACTGATACCATGTAGAGAGATCTGGCTGGTAAACTAGACTAATGTGACTAACTTCATTCGACTGACTGACTGACTGACTAACTTCATTCGACTGACTGACTGACTAACTTCATTCGACTGACTGACTGACTGACTGACTAACTTCATTCGACTGACTGACTGACTAACTTCATTCGACTGACTGACTGACTGACTGACTGACTGACTGACTGACTGACTAACTTCATTCGACTGACTGACTGACTGACTTCATTCGACTGACTGACTGACTGACTGACTGACTGACTGTCTTACCATGGTTTCTCCTCCTCTGTTTCAGACTGGGGTTCACTGAGTCTCTGCATCCAGCTGCCATCTCCCTTCAGCTTGGTCCGAACCTTAGTGGTCTTCAACACTGATGCTCTTTCCCCCTCTGAAACACACACAGTACACACGTTAGACAGAAACACACACACACACACACGCACACACACACACACACATACACTAGACAGAAACACACACACACACGTGCACAAATGCACATAATGAAACAATCACACACACACATGCACGCACCATCTGAATAAGAGAAAACAGCGTAATGATACATACTTCACACTGATCCCACCGCAGGAATGGATGGAACTATGGTGCAATAAACATGGTATCCATCACCTCATCCCCTTGGTATGGACCTACTACCACACCTTACAATGGTAGGAAACACACTATCACACACTCATCCTACTGAAATCAGCTCAGTCAGTAAACCTGTCAACTCACCTTTTGACATAGTCGGGTCCTTTGTAATCTGGTTCCTATGATTCCTCCGCTGGCTCCCAATCTGGTTCCTATGATTCCTCCGCTGGCTCCCAATCTGGTTCCTATGATTCCTCCGCTGACTCCCAATCTGGTTCCTATGATTCGTCCGCTGGCTCCCAATCTGGTTCCTATGATTCCTCTGTTGACTCCCAATCTGGTTCCTATGATTCCTCCGCTGGCTCCCAATCTGGTTCCTATGATTCCTCCACTGGCTCCCAATCTGGTTCCTATGATTCCTCCACTGGCTCCCTGAGTACCACAGACAGCAATACAGACACAGGTTAGTAAGAAAGGATGGGTCCAGAAACAAGCCCTAGTCTCTGTCCCACTTGGTCCTTGTGTACATTTGATAAGATTGGACCTCTTGGTGTACAGTAATGGTATAGGTGTTGGACTGACACACTCAGGGTTGCAGGTTAGAGGGTCACAGATGTGAGGCCCATTCGGGGTACCCCTCTAGTTTGTTCTAGAACTGTTAAGTCTCTGTCAAAAGCAGGGTTGGCAGTTTCCCTCTCCTCCTGTAAGGAACAGGAACATGTGATAGACATTCCACAGTCATCCTTTAAATATGCAGGTGAGCCTGTCCTACCACTTTCTGCCAAACGATCAAACATACACTCTGTCAGCCAAAGAGAGATGGACACACACACATACACACGCATGCACACACAAACGCACACACACACACACACACACACACACAAACTGGAGCAAACATAATTCCTCAACTCATGGTTTTAGAAGTAGGGTCTGAGATGTTAATTAAAACCTGGTCTGCTTGCTTTTTCTCACAAATAGTATATTTAAATATTCAATGAAGTGGTTTGATAGAAATGAAAGACAAATATATTACACAATTCACAGGTGTCTTTCTCTTATCCCTAATCAAACACAGGTGTCTTTCTCTTATCCCTAATCAAACACAGGTGTCTTTCTCTTATCCCTAATCAAACAGGTGTCTTTCTCTCATCCCTAATCAAACACAGGTGTCTTTCTCTCATCCCTAATCAAAAACAGGTGTCTTTCTCTTATCCCTAATCAAACACAGGTGTCTTTCTCTTATCCCTAATCAAACACAGGTGTCTTTCTCTTATCCCTAATCAAACACAGGTGTCTTTCTCTCATCCCTAATCAAACAGGTGTCTTTCTCTTATCCCTAATCAAACACAGGTGTCTTTCTCTTATCCCTAATCAAACACAGGTGTCTTTCTCTTATCCCTAATCAAACACAGGTGTCTTTCTCTTATCCCTAATCAAACACAAACGGCTCACTCACATTTCTCCTCAGGAAACTGAAAGCAAGTGGAACTTGTAATAAAACACTGTTAAGATGTTTCCTTATCAAACGACAGGCAAAGTTGACCTTGTGCCAAATAAAATGGAGTGCTGTCAATTTCACTATGCAAATGACCTCCCCAGTGGTAAGTAAACGTCCTGAGGCAGTGGAATGTCTCTTTCTGAATATCTTCTGCCAGTGATGACAGATCACATAGACTGAAGGCCTAGATACTGTATCAATCATACATGATACACACCAGTCTACACACGACACATTTTACAAGATACACACCACCAGCACACACACACATTAAATGATATGGTACGGTAAGGGACCAGTAGGATGGAAAGGCAACTCATACGACAGACAGGCAATCGTGGCAAACAAGGCACAGAGAATAATGGTTCTGAGAGGACAAACAGACTGCCTGACAACCTTCGTAGGTGTCTGTCAGGGTCTGAGTATTTAGCATAACATTAAACAGTTAGCAAAGGATATGATTGATTGTATTCCTGATCTATACTGATTGAAAAAGAGAGGATCCACATTCTAAGCCCTGACAAACATGGCACAAAATAACATAAACAACAGGAGTAAAAAAAGTACCTACTTTCACTAGATACTGTATCCACAGACGGTCTCCCAAACCGTAGACTCCCACACAGGTAGAGTGAGAGCAGGTGAGAGACAAAAGTAGAGGTAAAGATTGCTAGGTCTGTGTGTGAACGGAGAGAGAGAGGGAGTGTGACTAGCTGTGTGACTAGCCGACAGGTGTTTGAACAGATACAGGCGTGGACACAGACTAGCTCAGACAGTCCTAGAGGCTACGCCACCACCCAGGGTGTGTGTGTTTGTGTAAGGGTGAGATCAGGAAGAAGAGAGTTTTGTTTACTGCTAATTTCCCTCTATTTTATCACATACCTGAGAGCCAGGTGAGTAGGAACATACTTGGCATAGCCAGTAGGAGTGCAGAGCATGACCCAAACACACACACAGACACAGACACACAGACACACACACAGACATTGGCTCCTATAAAACTGTTTCTCTCATGTTTACTGGACAGGGAGACATCAGAAAGAGACAGAGACATTAACAAATCTGAGAACAGTGACTGTAGATATTCTCTAACAATTGGGTCACACTTTAAAGCCTAGGTGTTGTCCAAACACCAGGACTGCTATTTGCTTTGTAATGTTACGAGTTCAATAAGCCTCTCTATTTCTCTTCCAAACTAGAGACAATTATGATGTAGCCCCATTAAAACATGCCTCATCTCGATACGGTGTGTTTAAGTTAATAGCAGTCTGTTGTAAGACAGACCTGGGTAACTGCCAGTCGGCTGACCTATGAATAGTTAAACCATGGGACCATGAGGTGTAGATGTAGGCAGAACAGGGTGTTAGCTCACAGATGAGTGTGTGTGGACACTTTCTCAGAACACCTGCGTCCTCCAACATCTACTCCAAAGCACAGTTGTCAATAGCAACATAATAAATGAACACGGTTGTCAATAGCAACATAATAGGTTAACTCTCGAAATGAATGTCCACACCAGATAGTGTTTACAGTACACAACCCTACCCTTATTTAGCTACAGAAACAATCCCAGACATCCCATGCATACTCACCCAGCCTTATTCAAATGGTATAGGGTGGAGACTTGGGAGGGATGTTAATTTACACATTGCCTCTTTACTCAGTCATACAGGTTCACTGTAGTAGTGAGTTTAAGGATGAGGAAACTATTTGGGTTTTAGTGCCAAGGTTTCACTTCAGCTCATAGTCAGTGTAAACTGAAGTCTATTGTACCTGCTTGCCCTTTTCTCATCCCCCTCTCTCTCTCCTACACTCCGAGGGCTAAACCAGTTGAACAGCTCAGCCTAGCAGCAGTGAGTCTCACCATGGCTCATTATACTAGAAGGAATGTCAGGCATTTCAACCTAAAACCCTGGACTCCCTCTCCCCCGCCCTTTAAGTGATATCACAACTGAACCACCCGCTCTCCCACTCCCGCTCCCCCGCCCGCCCTCACACCTAAACCACACTGATGAGTTTTAATAAGTGATACATGTGTTTATGAGAGGAAGTCATGTCATTGAGACAGTAAGACAGCTGGAATGTAGAAAAGGGGAGGATGACAGAGAGAAGTGGCCCATCCCTTTCTCTGTGAACTATTGTTAACTATTGTGACATAACTATTAACTATTGTGACATGCATTGAAATACAGTTTGTCTGTCTTAAAATGTACATCAAATTAACATTAATCCTGTGATATCGGCTTTGGAAAAACAAAGGGTGGTGGGTGCCTGAGTTATGGTGGATAGATGCAAACAGACTGCCAACTATTTTCTAATGAGGGTGAACAAACTTTATTATGTGTTGACTCCTATACAAACACATTCTATGTTAGCGTTTTAATTAATAAACTGTACAATGTTTAGATTAAGGGAATGTAAGGCATAACATATTTTATTTGAAATGAACTGCATGCGATTTAAATGAACATACTGCATGATGGCTTGTGATTTGTATAAGAGACTAGAAACAAGATGGCTGTAGAGGGAAAACAGTCACAGTAAACGCATCATCACTCATACATCAAAATGAGTGCTCATGAATAATGGCAAGAGGAAGTGCTGGAAACACCATGTTAGATTGTGTATCCACATTGAGAAGATGTGTGCTGCTCTCTATTGGTGAAGAGAGGTACTGAAGACAGGCAAAAATGGAGTACTGACTATCCCAGGAAAGGTGTGAGTTCGCAGATCCTCATATAGGTCTACAGACATGAGAGAAAGCACTCATTTCAAAGGCTTATACCCCCAGTTATTATTATGGGCTCACAAATATATCAGAGTTCAAAAAGAAAAGTTGTTTACCTAAAGAACAAGACACTGGTGAGAGTATGAAACAGTCCGTCCCTTCCGGTTGAATCTTAACTTGATAACTGTACACAACACCCAGCTTAAAATGTTTTTCTCCCATTGACAGCAGTGATTAATGTGCATAGATCTCAAGTTCGGACTCAGAAGTGAGGTTCCATACCACTAGCCTGGAATCCAAACTGATACAATCCATTTCACCATTGTTACACGGAGCATATCAGTTTGGTTTCCAGGCTACCATATTGCAGACATAGCCATCAGGCTCCATGTCGTAGATGAGGATAGCTCTCCACCGTGCGTCTGATCCCATCCTTCAGACCGACCACAGGTTTGTACCCCATGTCCTGCTTGGCTCTGGAGCAGCTGTAGAAGTGATGTGTACCTGCCAGGGCCACCCTCATGGGGGTGAAGGTGGGTTTGAAGGCCACTAGGGGGCGTAGTAACAGAGACAGCAGCCACAGCAGCAGAGCCAGCCCGTAGACTAGCGTGTAGGGAAGGTGGTAGCGTGGAGCAGCGTAGCCCAGACCAACTAGAATATCTGACATGAAGTCCCAGAACCGGACAGGCTCGTCATTAGTGATGTGGTACGCCTGGAGGAAGGGGGGAGATGAGAAAGACCAGGCAATATGGATTGAGAAAAATGTTAAATGTTGACAGAGTTAGAGAAAGACATTTCATTGGTTAGATCCCAATATTGTCCACCAGTTGGCTCTTTTCGTTTTTGGACCCGTCTGGTTTCACAGCGCCTCAGAAAGGGACTTGAATGGAGCCTATGACAGGAGCGGGAAGAAAATCCAACGGTTTATTGGCTGAACTCTCAGTCCATCAACATCTAGCACAGGAATGGGCAACTTTGATAGGTTTTGGGCCACAACAAATCAGAACTCATGAGGGGCCTGCCGTTGCTCTAAGGCTCTGCATCTCAGTGCTAGAGGCGTCACTACAGACCCCCTGGTGCAGCAGTCTAAGGCTCTGCATCTCAGTGCTAGAGGCGTCACTACAGACCCCCTGGTGCAGCAGTCTAAGGCTCTGCATCTCAGTGCTAGAGGTGTCACTACAGACCCCCTGGTGCAGCAGTCATAGGCACTGCATCTCAGTGCTAGAGGCGTCACTACAGACACCCTGGTTCGAATCCAGACTATCACAACCGGCCGTGATTGGGAGTCCCATAGAGCGGCGGACAATTGGCCCAGCGTCATCCGGGTTTGGCCGGTGTAGGCCGTCATTGTAAATAAGAATTTGTTCTTAACTGACTTGCCTAGCTAAATAAAAAGGTTAAAGAAAAACTAGTTTTCACATAAACTTTATATGCCCAAACTTCGAATCAATTGGGCTTCCCAAAAATAACACTAACCCCAAAACAATATGGCCGCTGTGATGGAACATTCATTTGAACTGACGATTTGTCTTTTTTAAGTCCCATCTAATTGAGCTGTAGCAGGCTCTCTCCCGCCTCCATTTTAACCCACGCCCCTTTCAAGTACCACTTTGTTGCACAGTATTTCCAGGCTCTATATCGGGAGCTTGGGACTACAAAAAGGTTCAATCTGCATTTTTGGTGAAATGTAGTAATTGACAGCCTTGTTCTGTTTAATGTTCTCGACACACACATATTACTCTAAATACCCCAATTCGTGTTAAGTACAAAATAATACAAAATCAAAATTCCAATGAGGGTTGGAACTCCAATTATCACAGAATCATCTTTTAGCAGATAGAACCTTATTAGTCCCCGAGCTCTGAACATGGGAACAACGTTTGTTACAACCAATGTTCCCTCAAAAACAAAATGTCACCAGCGAGCATGGCTAGAAATGCACGTTTTGTGCTCTTGTAGGACGCAACCACTCCCCCATCGCTGACTAGAAATTAACTAGAACTGGGCTAATAACTCACTTACTAGCAAAGGATATTAACAAATGCACACGTGGCTTACATGCAACTCTCGCTTTGATCCCAAAACAAGCGCATCTACTCATGACCGCTCATCCTGTAAACACAGTCCAGTTCAAAGTGAAGGGCACAGATCCATATGGCAATGGCTATTTGCATATAGGCCTATTGCAGTGTTGATTGGAGATTGCTGACACGAGCCTGTCAATGCAATAGAATCCTACTCCAATGCGCTCTGCCTATAAGGAAATGTCTTGCACAGTTAGTCTTGCATAGTATGTTGCATTGAAAGCGGCTAATATCGTGTTGATTAGATAACAATTCCCACAGTAAAGAGAAACATTGACCATGTTAACTAAAGGGGAAAACTCAAGAAAGGTGAGTGAAGTACAATCTTGTGCTTCTCTGCAAGGGCGGATGTTTCTTCTGTGCAGCAGTCCGATTGAGAGATGCGCGCCCAGTTGAGAGAGAACAGGTAGAACCCAACAAATATTTTGCGAGTGCGAAAGGCATCTCTTTCTTCAAACACACTACAGTTGTCCCCATTGGTCATCATCACACAGTTGTACAGTGCAGGCAGGTCTACTGTACGAGCTAGAACATATAGATGGTTCCTACCTTGCCACAAATAGGAGACTCTGGCCTCAGACTCTCAGCTGCCAGGATGAGTCCATGAACCACATTGTCCACAAAGGTGAAATCCACCAGGTTAGAACCATCACTACAGAGACAGAAGACATAGTTGGCAGAGAGAGAGACAACATCAACAAGGACAGTGCCATATGGGGCTGCAGGTAGCCTAGTGGTTAGAGCGTTGGGACAGTAACCGAAAGGTTGCTAGATCGAATCCCCGAGCTGACAAGGTAAAAATCTGTCGTTCTGCCCCTGAACAAGGAAGTTAACCCCCTGTTCCTAGGCCATCATTGTAAATAATAATTTTCTTAACTGACTTTCCTAGTAAAATAAAAAATATCCATAAAACATTAACTTTGGTCAATCCCACTATGTCTAGTGAAGAGTCCATGTTCCATTCCAGTCCTGTGTATGACTGACCCGATGATGAACTTCATCTTGCCCCTGCGTGCCGTGTCGACCAGGATGGGCACCAGCTGGGGGTCCCGGGGGCCGAAGATACCGTGAGGTCGAATGGCCACCGTCAGGAGACCCTTCTCCTTGTCACAGGCCTTCAGAACCAGCTGAGACACCACAGAGAGACAAGATGGAGATAGAGGAGAACATGACTTATTTCACGTGGAGCTGATGTGGAGCATGCTACAGGTCTGGATAGGGCAGCATCAATGTCTAAATGTGCAGACAAGTTCACCCCCATAGCAATGCTCTGGTACCATTAACATAATTATGATAAGGCTATTCTACAAAATAAACAAGCTTCTCTCCCTTCTCCTGTTCTCTCTGGGTGTCTGTGTGTAGCAGTGTCCTCACCTTCTATCTGGGTGTCTGTGTGTAGCAGTGTCCGCACCTTCTCCTGTTCTATCTGGGTCTCTGTGTGTAGTAGTGTCCTCACCTTCTCCTGTTCTATCTGGGTCTCTGTGTGTAGTAGTGTCCTCACCTTCTCCTGTTCTATCTGGGTGTCTGTGTGTAGCAGTGTCCGCACCTTCTCCTGTTCTATCTGGGTCTCTGTGTGTAGTAGTGTCCTCGCCTTCTCCTGTTCTATCTGGGTCTCTGTGTGTAGTAGTGTCCTCACCTTCTCCTGTTCTCTCTGGGTGTAGTAGTGTCCTCACCTTCTATCTGGGTCTCTGTGTGTAGTAGTGTCCTCACCTTCTCCTGTTCTATATTGGTCTCTGTGTGTAGTAGTGTCCTCACCTTCTCCTGTTCTATCTGGGTCTCTGTGTGTAGTAGTGTCCTCACCTTCTCCTGTTCTATCTGGGTCTCTGTGTGTAGTAGTGTCCTCACCTTCTATCTGGGTCTCTGTGTGTAGTAGTGTCCTCACCTTCTCCTGTTCTATCTGGGTCTCTGTGTGTAGTAGTGTCCTCACCTTCTCCTGTTCTCTCTGGGTCTCTGTGTGTAGTAGTGTCCTCACCTTCTCCTGTTCTCTCTGGGTGTCTGTGTGTAGTAGTGTCCTCACCTTCTATCTGGGTCTCTGTGTGTAGTAGTGTCCTCACCTTCTCCTGTTCTATATTGGTCTCTGTGTGTAGTAGTGTCCTCACCTTCTCCTGTTCTCTCTGGGTCTCTGGGTGTAGTAGTGTCCTCACCTTCTATCTGGGTCTCTGTGTGTAGTAGTGTCCTCACCTTCTCCTGTTCTCTCTGGCTGTCTGTGTGTAGTAGTGTCCTCACCTTCTCCTGTTCTCTCTGGGTCTCTGTGTGTAGTAGTGTCCTCACCTTCTCCTGTTCTATCTGGGTCTCTGTGTGTAGTAGTGTCCTCACCTTCTCCTGTTCTATCTGGGTCTCTGTGTGTAGTAGTGTCCTCACCTTCTATCTGGGTCTCTGTGTGTAGTAGTGTCCTCACCTTCTATCTGGGTCTCTGTGTGTAGTAGTGTCCTCACCTTCTATCTGGGTCTCTGTGTGTAGTAGTGTCCTCACCTTCTATCTGGGTCTCTGTGTGTAGTAGTGTCCTCACCTTCTATCTGGGTCTCTGTGTGTAGTAGTGTCCTCACCTTCTATCTGGGTCTCTGTGTGTAGTAGTGTCCTCACCTTCTATCTGGGTCTCTGTGTGTAGTAGTGTCCTCACCTTCTATCTGGGTCTCTGTGTGTAGTAGTGTCCTCACCTTCTCCTGTTCTATCTGGGTCTCTGTGTGTAGTAGTGTCCTCACCTTCTATCTGGGTCTCTGTGTGTAGTAGTGTCCTCACTTTCTCCTGTTCTATCTGGGTCTCTGTGTGTAGTAGTGTCCTCACCTTCTATCTGGGTCTCTGTGTGTAGTAGTGTCCTCACTTTCTCCTGTTCTATCTGGGTCTCTGTGTGTAGTAGTGTCCTCACCTTCTCCTGTTCTATATTGGTCTCTGTGTGTAGTAGTGTCCTCACTTTCTCCTGTTCTATCTGGGTCTCTGTGTGTAGTAGTGTCCTCACCTTCTCCTGTTCTCTCTGGCTGTCTGTGTGTAGTAGTGTCCTCACCTTCTCCTGTTCTCTCTGGGTCTCTGTGTGTAGTAGTGTCCTCACTTTCTCCTGTTCTCTCTGGGTCTCTGTGTGTAGTAGTGTCCTCACCTTCTATCTTGGTCTCTGTGTGTAGTAGTGTCCTCACCTTCTCCTGTTCTATCTGGGTCTCTGTGTGTAGTAGTGTCCTCACCTTCTCCTGTTCTATCTGGGTGTCTGTGTGTAGTAGTGTCCTCACCTATCTTGGTCTCTGTGTGTAGTAGTGTCCTCACCTTCTCCTGTTCTCTCTGGGTGTCTGTGTGTAGTAGTGTCCTCACCTTCTATCTTGGTCTCTGTGTGTAGTAGTGTCCTCACCTTCTCCTGTTCTATCTGGGTCTCTGTGTGTAGTAGTGTCCTCACCTTCTATCTTGGTCTCTGTGTGTAGTAGTGTCCTCACCTTCTCCTGTTCTATCTGGGTCTCTGTGTGTAGTAGTGTCCTCACCTTCTCCTGTTCTATCTGGGTCTCTGTGTGTAGTAGTGTCCTCACCTTCTATCTTGGTCTCTGTGTGTAGTAGTGTCCTCGCCTTCTCCTGTTCTATCTTGGTCTCTGTGTAGCAGTGTCCTCACCTTCTCCTGTTCTATCTTGGTCTCTGTGTGTAGTAGTGTCCTCACCTTCTCCTGTTCTATCTGTGTGTAGTAGTGTCCTCGCCTTCTCCTGTTCTATCTGGGTCTCTGTGTGTAGTAGTGTCCTCACCTTCTCCTGTTCTCTCTGGGTGTAGTAGTGTCCTCACCTTCTATCTGGGTCTCTGTGTGTAGTAGTGTCCTCACCTTCTCCTGTTCTATATTGGTCTCTGTGTGTAGTAGTGTCCTCACCTTCTCCTGTTCTATCTGGGTCTCTGTGTGTAGTAGTGTCCTCACCTTCTCCTGTTCTATCTGGGTCTCTGTGTGTAGTAGTGTCCTCACCTTCTATCTGGGTCTCTGTGTGTAGTAGTGTCCTCACCTTCTCCTGTTCTATCTGGGTCTCTGTGTGTAGTAGTGTCCTCACCTTCTCCTGTTCTCTCTGGGTCTCTGTGTGTAGTAGTGTCCTCACCTTCTCCTGTTCTCTCTGGGTGTCTGTGTGTAGTAGTGTCCTCACCTTCTATCTGGGTCTCTGTGTGTAGTAGTGTCCTCACCTTCTCCTGTTCTATATTGGTCTCTGTGTGTAGTAGTGTCCTCACCTTCTCCTGTTCTCTCTGGGTCTCTGGGTGTAGTAGTGTCCTCACCTTCTATCTGGGTCTCTGTGTGTAGTAGTGTCCTCACCTTCTCCTGTTCTCTCTGGCTGTCTGTGTGTAGTAGTGTCCTCACCTTCTCCTGTTCTCTCTGGGTCTCTGTGTGTAGTAGTGTCCTCACCTTCTCCTGTTCTATCTGGGTCTCTGTGTGTAGTAGTGTCCTCACCTTCTCCTGTTCTATCTGGGTCTCTGTGTGTAGTAGTGTCCTCACCTTCTATCTGGGTCTCTGTGTGTAGTAGTGTCCTCACCTTCTATCTGGGTCTCTGTGTGTAGTAGTGTCCTCACCTTCTATCTGGGTCTCTGTGTGTAGTAGTGTCCTCACCTTCTATCTGGGTCTCTGTGTGTAGTAGTGTCCTCACCTTCTATCTGGGTCTCTGTGTGTAGTAGTGTCCTCACCTTCTATCTGGGTCTCTGTGTGTAGTAGTGTCCTCACCTTCTATCTGGGTCTCTGTGTGTAGTAGTGTCCTCACCTTCTATCTGGGTCTCTGTGTGTAGTAGTGTCCTCACCTTCTCCTGTTCTATCTGGGTCTCTGTGTGTAGTAGTGTCCTCACCTTCTATCTGGGTCTCTGTGTGTAGTAGTGTCCTCACCTTCTATCTGGGTCTCTGTGTGTAGTAGTGTCCTCACCTTCTCCTGTTCTATCTTGGTCTCTGTGTGTAGTAGTGTCCTCACTTTCTCCTGTTCTATCTGGGTCTCTGTGTGTAGTAGTGTCCTCACCTTCTATCTGGGTCTCTGTGTGTAGTAGTGTCCTCACTTTCTCCTGTTCTATCTGGGTCTCTGTGTGTAGTAGTGTCCTCACCTTCTCCTGTTCTATATTGGTCTCTGTGTGTAGTAGTGTCCTCACTTTCTCCTGTTCTATCTGGGTCTCTGTGTGTAGTAGTGTCCTCACCTTCTCCTGTTCTCTCTGGCTGTCTGTGTGTAGTAGTGTCCTCACCTTCTCCTGTTCTCTCTGGGTCTCTGTGTGTAGTAGTGTCCTCACTTTCTCCTGTTCTCTCTGGGTCTCTGTGTGTAGTAGTGTCCTCACCTTCTATCTTGGTCTCTGTGTGTAGTAGTGTCCTCACCTTCTCCTGTTCTATCTGGGTCTCTGTGTGTAGTAGTGTCCTCACCTTCTCCTGTTCTATCTGGGTGTCTGTGTGTAGTAGTGTCCTCACCTATCTTGGTCTCTGTGTGTAGTAGTGTCCTCACCTTCTCCTGTTCTCTCTGGGTGTCTGTGTGTAGTAGTGTCCTCACCTTCTATCTTGGTCTCTGTGTGTAGTAGTGTCCTCACCTTCTCCTGTTCTATCTGGGTCTCTGTGTGTAGTAGTGTCCTCACCTTCTATCTTGGTCTCTGTGTGTAGTAGTGTCCTCACCTTCTCCTGTTCTATCTGGGTCTCTGTGTGTAGTAGTGTCCTCACCTTCTCCTGTTCTATCTGGGTCTCTGTGTGTAGTAGTGTCCTCACCTTCTATCTTGGTCTCTGTGTGTAGTAGTGTCCTCGCCTTCTCCTGTTCTATCTTGGTCTCTGTGTAGCAGTGTCCTCACCTTCTCCTGTTCTATCTTGGTCTCTGTGTGTAGTAGTGTCCTCACCTTCTCCTGTTCTATCTGTGTGTAGTAGTGTCCTCACCTTCTCCTGTTCTATCTGGGTCTCTGTGTGGTAGTAGTGTCCTCACCTTCTCCTGTTCTATCTGGGTCTCTGTGTGTAGTAGTGTCCTCGCCTTCTCCTGTTCTATCTGGGTCTCTGTGTGTAGTAGTGTCCTCACCTTCTCCTGTTCTATCTTGGTCTCTGTGTAGTAGTGTCCTCACCTTCTCCTGTTCTATCTTGGTCTCTGTGTAGCAGTGTCCTCACCTTCTCCTGTTCTATCTTGGTCTCTGTGTAGTAGTCGATGGGCTTCTTGGCGTAGGGAAGGTCTTCTCTCCCATCCTTGATGTCTGTTCCTTCAAACACCACACTGGCACTGCTGGTCAGTACCACTTTCTATAGCAGACAGGCAGAAAAACATCTCAACTTTTAGGCAGTATAGCAGACCATCTATCCACTAGATCAGTAATTACATTAAATTATGGAGAATGTACAAGTATTTTAACAGAGCATTTATTTCATTGAATTTAGTTTGTCTTTGTAACATATTGTATGACAGGCCTATCTGTTCAACAGTAACCATATACTGCCCCCTACCTGTACTCCAACCTCAGTGCAGACCTGTAGGACAGTCTGTGTCCCCTGGATGTTGACTCTCTGGAACAGAGCCTTATCATCACTGGCTGGGGCTGGAGAGGCACAGTGGAACACCAGGGAGACCCCTTGGAGGGCTGTTAGGAGAGCCTGGGATAGGGCCACACACACAATGACACCCAAATGCAGACACACACAGACAAACACAGACCTAACATGTACACATGAGGCACAAAGGCCATAACAAGGTCATATAGCTGGCCCCAACCAGCTCAGTAGACAGACAGACTCACCTGTTTGTCACAGAGGTCTCCCTGGTGGAAGGTGACTCCTGGTAGTTCATAGCTTTGTCTGATGTCAAACACAGACACCGTGTAGCCTTTATCCAACAGCTTCTCTACCAGGTGTCTACCCAGGAACCCAGAGCCTCCTATCACTGCACACCTCTTACTGCTCTGTAGCAGATAGAGCGACAACATTCAGTAAAGACAGACTATGATACAATGAAACGGACACACAGGAGACATATGAGAAGAACCAATAAATAGCCTGAACGTGTGGCATATAGCTCAGAACTTGATATGTTCTTCAAACTACCGCGCACTCACCGGTCGTATGCGCGTGGCCATGGCAAACTGCAGGAGCGTCGTCGGTGTTGGGAAACAAATTGACAGAGAAATTTGAGTATTTGGTTAAAGTTCCCTCGTTCGAAAACAGTTTGACAAGATCATGTCACACGGACAATTGAATCATGATGAAGACTACAAGCAAACACCTTAAAGCTTATTTCAAGACAAGTTTACAATATAAAGACACTTTAATATGCTATCAAATAAGTGAAAATGTTTATCCTCTCACCTGTTAAATCTGTTTAGCAACAGTATAAATCGACCCGCGCACAATTAATAAACCCTGTATCAGCTGAGCCCGAGAGGCGCTCTCGTTGGGTAGACGGGAGTTTGGGTGTAAAGGCGACAGGCTCGAACAGCCAATGCAGTGGAGCCTACGTCAAAGAACGCCACTGCTCTGACCAACCGGGACATATCCACAGTGAGACCACACCCACAGTGGGTAGCTATAGAAGTGTAAACGCCCCTAAACCTGATCCTGTATCCGTTGTTATATTTCCCACACATAAATTGGCGCACGGAGAATAGATTCTGGATCGGAGCTCCAACCATTAATCCAGCCAATTGCAATATAGAGTTTTATACCACATGTCATCATCAACCAATAATCTTCTTGCCCGACTAGATGCACTCGATTTAGCTTGCTCGGCACGTTCATACGAATTGTTTCCATTCTGAATGTGGCATTTTGTAGACCCGGAGTACAGAAGGAAATAAATCGAGTGCGCATTCACAGGCACAGATCAAAATGATCATAGCACAGACAGAATACTGCGCTCATTGACTGGAAATCTTCATTTTATTAACTTAATTTATTATCCCAAAATTATATTAAGCCTATTATAACATTGAGATATAATAAGTGCATATCTGTTATTGCAGCCCCTGTAATAAACGGTCCGTTTTTCTGTCTATGATCTCATCCCTGCCTAGATGATAGGAGGAGAGAGAGGAGGGACGGAAACATATTAGACAGAGCACTCTTCAGTAAATCTACGGTTCTCTTGTGTCTGTCTTTGCGAGTGATCATCTGAAATGGTGAGTAGGCTAATGCTGGAGCGCAATTAACGGTTTTGCCGTTCTGTTTTGACGCTCCTTGTGCTTCTGCTACAAATAACAAAAGGCCTCGCTACGCTGAGGCTACCACAACCTGTATTAACCCTAACTGGCTGTACGATAGGAATACTGGCTTGCTTATTACTCAATCAATGGAAGCACGAGCATATTATCTGAAAGGGTTAATAATGGGATGTGAATAATCAGAATGAAAAAAGTAGTGATGCATATTTCCCCATGTCTACGCTAGCCTTCTGTTGCCAGCTATCTGTAAATAATCAGCTATAGTGACAGTCATGTTATATTTATTTATTATTACTGAAATTATCGCCCTATTTATGGCATGTTTCCCCTAGGCTATCTGACTTTACATTGAAATGGCCTTTTGCACATACAAGATGACTTGTCTATACATATCATTTGAAATCACTCCCTTCTAAGGCTTCCACTTTCTCTTTATCTCCTGGCTACATCTCAATAATTGAACCTAGCTGGACTGGAGGAGTTTAGAGAAGGAATCTACTTAAGACCATTGAGATACGCCCATCAAGCCTTAATGTGTTTCCTTGTTGCCATCGCTAGGCAACCAGTGTAAAGAGGCCGTCCCTGGGTCCGGTCCCTCCCCCCAGGAAGAAGTCCAACCCCAAGACAGAGCTCACTGAGGAGCTGAAACAGGAGATCAGAGAGGCCTTTGAACTGTTTGACACCGACGCCTCCGGATACATCGATGTCAAGGAGCTAAAGGTCAGGGGTCAGAGGTTAGGGGTTATGCACAGGGACAATATTTGTGTAACATGATGTACTACAGTACCCATAGTACAGTGTCGGTCAACAAAGATCTTCCTGGGGAGCTACAGGGTGCTTTTGTTCCAACTCAACACTAACACACCTGGTTTTAATCAACTCATCTGTTTTGATCTATCTCTCTCAATTCAATTCAATTCAAGGGCTTTATTGGCATGGGAAACATATGTTAACATTGTCAAAGTAAGTGAAGTAGATAATGAACAAAAGTGAAATAAACAATAGAAAGTGAACAGTAAACATTACACTCACAGAAGTTCCAAAATAATAAAGACATTTCAAATGTCATATTATGTCTAAATACAGTGTTGTAATGATGTGCAAATAGTTAAAGTACAAAAGGGAAAATAAAAAACATAATATGGGTTGTATTTACAATGGTGTTTGTTCTTCTGTCTCTCTCTAGGTTGCTATGAGGGCGCTGGGGTTCGAGCCGAAGAAAGAGGAGATTAAGAGGATGATAACAGAGGTGGATAAGGACGAAACAGGAAAGATCTCCTTCTCTGACTTCCTCACCGTCATGACTCAGAAGATGGTAAGAAAAACAACATTGTGAATAAATAATATATTTTTTTGTCAGAAATAATTTAGTGTTTGTAACTTTGTAAGCTATAAAAAATAAAGAGAGTCGTACACTCTACGGGTAAACCACCGTTTCGGCACCACTGTGCCTTCTTCAGGGTGATGTCATAAATACTTGAACCAGGTTATGTAGACAAACTGTGCAATTAGTTCAACCAATGACAATATTGAGGGGTGTGTCGTCATAATTATTAGGGTGATTGGAATAAATTGAGTGAAAAAGTTTAACAGACAAGTGTACAGCATGTTGAATATATTAGGCTATTGTTATCATATGGCAATATAAATAGATATTAGCATCAACGTACATTATTGTTTAATTTAATTTCACATATATGTTTTCAATTTAATATAATTTTTGTCACATGTAATCTTTTGGGTTTTTGGGGGAAAAGTACCCAATTTTTTATATACTTTTAAGGTATCTTTACTTTTACTCGTATGAAAATTGGGTACTTTTTCCACCACTGCTCATGAACAATTCTTGGTTTTTTTGTGAACAAGTCTTATAAATTAATATATTATTTCCCCAGCTTATCAGCGTACACCCAATATGTCCCCTGTTGATGATGCTTACTGTGCATTAGGCTTAAACCAAAATATTACATGTAACAAAAATGATATTTAATTGGAAACAAATATATATGTGAAATTAAATTAAACAATAATGTATGTTGATGCTAATATTATGTACAATATCTATTTATGTTTCCATATGATAACAATAGCCTAATATATTCAACACACCGTAAACTATTGTCTTTTAACAGTTTCTCTGAATTCATTCTAATCAACCTAATAATTATGACACACCCCTTACTATTGTCATTGGTTGAACTAATTGCAGTTTGTCTTCATAACCTGGTTCAAGTATTTATGACATCACCCTGAAGAAGGCACAGAAATTGCAAATCGTTGGTGGTTTACCCAATACATTTCTGGGAGTTTATACACAGAGTGTAACTTTTTATAGCTTACAGTTTATTCACCGTTAGTCAACACCTCGACACTAAATAATTTTCTCTGGGTGTGCGTCAGCTCATGCTTTTGATTAGTGCTTGTACCATTGCAATTTACCAACAAAAAAATGTGACAGGAGTTGTGCATTTTAGTTCCCAACTACAGTGCATTTCGAAAGTATTCAGACCCCTTGACTTTTTCCACATTTTGTTACGTTATAGCCTTATACTAAAATGGATTAAATCGATTTTTCCCCCTCATCAATCTACACACAATACCCCATAATGACATCACAATACCCCATAATGACATCACAATACCCCATAATGACAAAGCGAAAACAGGTTTTTAGAATAAAAAATAAAAAACAGAAATACCTTATTTACATAATTATTCAGATCCTTTGCTATGAGACTTGAAATTGAGCTCGGGTGCATCCTGTTTCCATTGATCATCCTTGAGATGTTTCCACAACTTGAATTGGAGTCCACCTGTGGTGAATTCAATTGATTAGACATTATTTGGAAAGGCACACACCTGTCTATATAAGGTCCCACTGTTGACAGTGCATGTCAGAGAAAAAAAACATGAGGTAGAAGGAATTGTCCATAGAGCTCCGGGACAGGATTGTGTCGAGGCACAGTTCTGTGGAAGGGGACCAAACAATTTCTGCAGCATTGACAGTCCCAAAGAACACAGTGGCCTCCATCATTCTTAAATGGAAGATGTTTGGAACCCCCAAGACTCTTCCTAGAGCTGGCCGCCTGGCCCAACTGAGGAATTGGGGGAGAAGGGCCTTGGTCAGGGAGGTGACCAAGAACCTGATGGTCCCTTTGACAGAGTTCTCCTCTGTGGCGATGGGAAAACCTTCCAGAAGGACAACCATCTCTGCAGCACTCCAACAATGGTACTATGGTACTGGCTAGATGGAAGCCACTCCTCAGTAAAAGGCACATGACTGTCCGCTTGGAGTTTGCCAAAAGGCACCTAAAGACTCTCAGACCATGAGAAACAAGATTCTCTGGTTTGAAGAAACCAAGATTGAACTCTTTGGCCTGAATGCCAAGCGTCACGTCTGGAAGAAACCTGGCACCATCCCTATGGTGAAGCATGGTGGTGGTAGCATCATGCTGTGGAGATGTTTTTCAGTGGCAGGGACTGGGAGACTAGTCAGGATCGAGGGAAAGATGAACAGAGCAAAGTACAGAGAGATCCTTGATGAAAACCTGCTCAGGACCTCAGACTGGAGCAAAGGTTCACCTTCCAGCAGGACAACGACCCTAAGCACACAGTCAAGACAACGCAGGAGTGGCTTCGGGACACGTCTCTGAATGTCCTTGAGTGGCCCAGCCAGATCCCGGACTTGAACCCAGTGGAACATCTCTGGAGAGACCTGAAAATAGTGCATCGACACTCCCCATCCAGCCTGACAGAGCTTGAGAGGATCTGCAGAGAAGAATGGGAGAAACTCCCCAAATACAGATGTAACTAGCTTGTAGCGTCATACCCAAGAAGGATTGAGGCTGTAATTGCTGCCAAAGGTGCTTCAACAAAGTACTGAGTAAAGGGTCTGAATACTTATGTAAATGTGATATTTCCGTTGTTTTATTTTTTATACATTTGCAAAAATTTCTAGAAACCTGTTTTTGATGAGAGGGGGGAAAAACTATTTAATCCATTTTAGAATAAGGCTGTAACTTAACAAAATGTGGAAAAAGTCAAGAGGTCTGATTGCTTTCCGAATGCACTGTATGTATGTGTGTGTGTGTGTGTGTGTGTGTGTGTATGTATGTGTGTGTGTGTGTGTGTATATATATATATATGAATGTTGTATTACAGGGTATTTTATTGATATTGTATCACCATGCATTATTGTGTTGTATTACATTGTGTTGTAACTGTCTACCAACCCAGGCTGAGAAGGATTCTAAGGAGGAGATCCTGAAAGCATTCCGTCTGTTTGATGATGATGAGACGGGGAAGATCTCCTTCAGGAACCTGAAGAGGGTCGCTAAGGAACTGGGAGAGAGCCTGACTGACGAGGAACTGCAGGTGAGGTATACACCTGGACAGCACTGTATACACACACGCACACACTTGGACAGCACCTTTTCCCCAAACCTGTAGAGTACTGTACACACAGCGTGAACATACAGGATGATTTAGGTTAGGATACAAAATTGCTTTAAAAAAAAAAAGTGAAACATACTGGTCTACTGCTAAGGCTACTGTGTAATTGTTTACTGTGAATCTGCTGTCCCCTACTTCCTCTCCTCCCTTTCCATCTCCTGTTTCCTCTCCTCCCTTTCATCCCGTTTCCTCTCCTCCCTTTCCATCCCTTCCCCTGTCCCCTGCTTCCTCTCCTCCCTTTCTGTCCCCTTTCCTCTCCTCCCTTTCTGTCCCGTTTCCTCCCCTCCCTTTTGTCCCGTTTCCTCTCCTCCCTTTCTGTCCCGTTTCCTCTCCTCCCTTTCTGTCCCGTTTCCTCTCCTCCCTTTCGTCCCGTTTCCTCCCCTCCCTTTCGTCCCGTTTCCTCTCCTCCCTTTCGTCCCGTTTCCTCTCCTCCCTTTCTGTCCCGTTTCCTCTCCTCCCTTTCTGTCCCCTGCTTCCTCTCCTCCCTTTCTGTCCCCTGTTTCCTCTCCTCCCTTTCGTCCCGTTTCCTCTCCTCCCTTTCTGTCCCGTTTCCTCCCCTCCCTTTTGTCCCGTTTCCTCTCCTCCCTTTCTGTCCCGTTTCCTCTCCTCCCTTTCTGTCCCGTTTCCTCTCCTCCCTTTCGTCCCGTTTCCTCCCCTCCCTTTCGTCCCGTTTCCTCTCCTCCCTTTCGTCCCGTTTCCTCTCCTCCCTTTCTGTCCCGTTTCCTCTCCTCCCTTTCCGTCCCCTGCTTCCTCTCCTCCCTTTCCGTCCCCTGCTTCCTCTCCTCCCTTTCCGTCCCGTTTCCTCTCCTCCCTTTCCATCCCTCTCCCCCTCATCCCTTCCTACCTCAACTCTTCCAGGAGATGATCGAGGAGGCAGACAGGGATGGAGACGGAGAGGTGAACCAGGGAGAGTTCCTCCGCATCATGAAGAAGACCAGCCTGTACTGAGACTGGACCAGGGTGTTGTGGGGTAGAGGGTGATGTGGTTAGAAGACCAGCCTGTACTGAGACTAGACCAGGGTGTTGTGGGGTAGAGGATGATGTGGTTAGAAGACCAGCCTGTACTGAGACTAGACCAGGGTGTTGTGGGGTAGAGGGTGATGTGGACCAGCCTGTACTGAGACTAGACCAGGGTGTTGTGGGGTAGAGGGTGGTGTTGGGGACATACAGGGGCAGAGGAGACTATGGTTTGGTTTGACATGTTATGTACTAGTCAAGTCATTACTCAGTTATCCAGGCCTGTCCTAGTTTAATTATACAACTTCCTTTCCTCGTCTCCTTCCATATCTCCTTGCTGTCACAACCTTTCATCAGTTAGAGAAGAGCTATAAAGAATATCTTTCTCTTAGTTAGAATGCTGGTGGAGTCCCAAAACAGTGCTTTCATCTATCACTACCCTGTTTCATATTTCATATGTGTCATCGTGAAGGTTAATGGGACAAGGGCAGGAAGCTCTTTAGGACGACTAGGGTCTACCCCTAGACATTCCCTCCCCTCCAACACCCACCTCCTCTACCCCTAGACATTCCCTCCCCTCCAACACCCCCCTCCTCTACCCCTAGACATGCCCTCCAACACCCCCCTCCTCTACCCCAATACATTCCCTCCCCTCCAACACCCACCTCCTCTACCCCTAGACATTCCCTCCCCTCCAACACCCCCCTCCTCTACCCCTAGACATTCCCCCTCCTCCAACACCCCCCTCCTCTACCCCTAGACATTCCCTCCCCTCAAACACCCCCCTCCTCTACCCCTAGTCACCCCCTCGGCAACCCCCCCCCCTCCACCCCCCCCCCCCCCTCGACCCCTTGGCAACCCCTCCCCTCTAACATCCACCTTACTACTCTAATGTAAAGTGAAAGTTGTGACTGTATTTTTCTTCTTCGTATTGTTGTATTTTTGTCTCTTTGAATTATCTACAGTATGATCTCCTGTATTGAATGTTTTGTACATATAAACTGCATGTGCAGATATATATTGATATTTAAGATATTCATTAATGAAATACCTTTTAAGCAGTTTTTTCCCCAGTTTTTTCCCCAGTGTAAGACAAGTTCATGGTGCTGTAACATGTTCTGACCATTTGCATCCATGTACTGTGTCACCATGTTGGAGAAGTCTCTAGAAAGAAAGATTTCCCTGACCAAGATGGCTATCCTACAATCATGTTGCCAGGGTACCCGTGTCCATTCTAGTGTTACACATGTCCATGTTTAATCTCTAGTCTAACGTTAGTACAATATTGCTAAGATTGCTAAGACTCATTCTAAGATTAATTTAGGGCCCCTATTCACAAAGCATCTCATCCCAAAGTAGGAGTGCTGGTCTAGGATCAGCCCCTCACTGACCATATAATCTTATTCATTATCATCTATAAAGGGACAACTGATCCTAGATCAGCACCCTTCCCCTGAGATGCTTTTAACAAAGGCCCTGAACATGGTTAGACCTATGGGTAACAGATGCTGTAAATGTTTCTATATTCCCCCAACGCCAGTCCTTTATGTGCTATCAGACACACATTGACAGCCAGGGATGAGTCCCAAATGGCATCCTATTCCCTATATAGTGCACATTTTTTGGCCTTAGCCCTATGGGTCCTGGTCCAAAGTAGTGCACTATATAGGGAATAGGGTGCCATTTGGGACTCTTCACCAGACTCCACTCCTGCAGAGAGACAGCAGAGCTGTGAATATGATCATGTAATATTTGATAGCAGCAACAAACTACTGGCTCAGTGGTATTTGTGATGTGCTTTAGGGACAGGGTACTGCAGTGAGTGTTCACTTGGTGTGAGAGAGAGAGAAAGAGAGGGAGAGAAAGAGAGAGGGATATGGGTCGGTTGCTCCCAGCATATGACGAGATATCATCTCATTGGAAACATAAGGAACCTGACTGAAACCTGAAATGAGATTGATATAAGATTGCAGAATTGGCATGTCGATTTGGAAGCAATTAACAATCTGATAACCTAAAGAAGAGTGAAAACAGTCAGACACCTGAAGGTGAGTGACCACAGTGAGACAGCTGAAGGTGATTGACCACAGTGAGACAGCTGAAGGTGAGTGACCACAGTGAGACAGCTGAAGGTGATTGACCACGGTGCGACAGCTGAAGGTGAGTGACCACAGTGAGACAGCTGAAGGTACTTGACCACAGTGAGACAGCTGAAGGTGAGTGGCCACGGTGAGACAGCTGAAGGTGAGTGACCACATCGAGACAGCTGAAGGTGATTGACCACAGTCAGACAGCTGAAGGTGATTGACCACGGTGAGACAGCTGAAGGTGAGTGACCACAGTCAGACAGCTGAAGGTGAGTGACCACAGTCAGATAGCTGAAGGTGAGTGACCACAGTCAGATAGCTGAAGGTGAGTGACCACAGTCAGACAGCTGAAGGTGAGTGACCACAGTCAGACAGCTGAAGGTGAGTGACCACAGTCAGACAGCTGAAGGTGAGTGACCACAGTCAGATAGCTGAAGGTGAGTGACCACAGTCAGACAGCTGAAGGTGAGTGACCACAGTGAGACAGCTGAAGGTGAGTGACCACAGTGAGACAGCTGAAGGTGAGTGACCACAGTGAGACAGCTGAAGGTGAGTGACCACAGTGAGACAGCTGAAGGTGAGTGACCACAGTGAGACAGCTGAAGGTGAGTGACCACAGTGAGACAGCTGAAGGTGAGTGACCACAGTGAGACAGCTGAAGGTGAGTGACCACAGTGAGACAGCTGAAGGTGAGTGACCACAGTGAGACAGCTGAAGGTGAGTGACCACAGTGAGACAGCTGAAGGTGAGTGACCACAGTGAGACAGCTGAAGGTGAGTGACCACAGTGAGACAGCTGAAGGTGAGTGACCACAGTGAGACAGCTGAAGGTGAGTGACCACAGTGAGACAGCTGAAGGTGAGTGACCACAGTGAGACAGCTGAAGGTGAGTGACCACAGTGAGACAGCTGAAGGTGAGTGACCACAGTGAGACAGCTGAAGGTGAGTGACCACAGTGAGACAGCTGAAGGTGAGTGACCACAGTGAGACAGCTGAAGGTGAGTGACCACAGTGAGACAGCTGAAGGTGAGTGACCACAGTGAGACAGCTGAAGGTGAGTGACCACAGTGAGACAGCTGAAGGTGAGTGACCACAGTGAGACAGCTGAAGGTGAGTGACCACAGTGAGACAGCTGAAGGTGAGTGACCACAGTGAGACAGCTGAAGGTGAGTGACCACGGTGAGACAGCTGAAGGTGATTGACAACAGTCAGATAGCTGAAGGTGAGTGACCACAGTGAGACAACTGAAGGTGAGTGACTACAGTGAGACACCTGAAGGTGAGTGACTACAGTGAGACAGCTGAAGGTGAGTGACCACAGTGAGACAACTGAAGGTGAGTGAACACTGTGAGACAGCTGAAGGTGAGTGACCACGGTGAGACAGCTGAAGGTGAGTGACCACAGTGAGACAAAAAATAAATATGTTAAAATACTTACAATTGAAGTAATTTATTTGGGCCACATTATTTAAAAATACTCAGATAATAAGTATTTAAATAACAAATACTCAAATACCCATGTATTTGAACTCAGATTGTCGTGGACAATCGGTTCAAATATAACGCTGACAAGAACTTGTGAAATCAAACATGCTTTTAATACAATTGTATAGCAATCTGGAATGTCCCGCGGAACACACACCATTTCCCAGCCCCGCCTCCAGCATTTATACACATACAACATATAAGTCTAACCCACATGCAAATAAGCATACTTCCCCTAATTCTTCCTGTCACCATTACCTTTTTAGTTCAGTGCCTCAGTATGTTCTCTGGTATGTGTATCTCTTAATGGAATCAGCAGACTATATGTCTAGTGGGTCCAGGTGCCCTAAGCACATATTTCTCTGGTATGTGTATCTTTAGTAGAATCAGCAGACTATGTGTCTTTTCTCTTCATGTAGTCTGTTTTTTAATGTTCAGCTGTCCTATGCCTTTATATGTTATCCATGTGTCTCATTTTACTCCTACAAGATCTGCAGTCTTTTGGCTTTATAGTAATTATTTCCATGAACCATGATTAACATTAACATCATTTTAGTATGAGAGAACATGCTAGACAACATGTCAGTAAAGAAGCCATTGAAAATAGAAGTGTTGTGCCCTTCAAAATAGGTATTGTTGCTTTAGTACTGAGGATCTATTTGCAAACTAATCTGTCATATAAACTACCAGCGGTCGACTCGGGTATGAGTATTGCAGGAGTTATCGGTTGCTGATTGTAGGGTACTGTGGATTATTCCATAAATCAATTATGAGTCTGTGCTCTTTGGGTATGTTGCTCCTATTTGGGTGTCAGGAATACAATTCTACTCTCTCACTTCTGAGTTCTGGGGTATTCTCCGTGACATTTCAAGTGAGATCAGGTCAACTTTAGTTCACCACGTTGAGGCATAAAAACATTGGTTATCCCAATAATCTCTCCTTTGCACCAGTGCACTTTGTCGTGTAAAACTCCTTACAGCGTAAATATCCCCACAATTCAACTTCCCTGATGAAAAAGGAAATTAGTTGCTTCTTGAGTGGTGCAGCGGTCTAAGGCATCACTACAGACCTGGGTTTGATCCCAGGCTGTGTCACAACTGCCTGTGACCAGGATTACAATTGGCCCAGTGTCATCCGGGTTAGGGGAAGGTTTGGCCGGGGGTGTTTTTACTTGGATCATTGTGCTCTAGCGACTCCTTGTGGCCGGCCAGGCCCCTGCAGGCTGACTTCGGTCATCAGTTGAGCAGTGTTTCCTCTGACACGTTGATGTGGCTTTCCTTCCGGGTTAAGCGGCTGTTAAGAAGCACTGTTTGGCGGGTCATGTTTCGGAGGACGCATGACTCGACCACCGCCTCTCCTGAGCCCGTTGAAACAAGATTGCAATTGGATATCACAAAATTGGGGAGTAAAAGGGGGTAAAAAAAAGGGAAATGACTGGTATAAGAAATATAGTAGAAACTCCCTCTTGTCCATGCCTCCACCAAAATGATTTAACATTTGTGGGAATCTGGTAAATGAGTGTACACAGGAGAAAGGAGATATTATTGGGACGCACCCATTGATGTTGGGGTGAACTCTTCCAGGTTCAGCAGTGACTGAGTCATGATGGCCTTACAGGGCCTGGAGACCCATATGTGTATGGAGAAGTACCCAGACAGGAGGTTAGGTGTTGATTTGCAATTCAGGGTCTCTTTCTGTTCCAGGAGTCGCTATGGGAACCCCCAACTGTAATGTGATGGCCTTGCAGAACATGATGACCCAGATGGACAGTCACCTCTACCACCTGGCAAAACTGATCTCCTTGTTTGTCGGCTGTACCTTCAACACCCTCCTCAGTATCCCTCTGCTCCTCCCATCCCCAGAGCCCCCTCTGTGCTCAGCCAAACACACTTCTTCAGCCTCACATGTCTCCTCTGCTGCGACAACATAAAGGTCAGAATTGGAATCAGAATTAGCTTGATTCACCAAGTACATTTCCACGTAGTAGGAGTTTGACCTGGTGAAAGAGTGCTGACCACATGAACAGAATGTAGACAGAGAGACTTGCGTAACAGTGATGGCAGGGAATTCTCAGTTGTGACACTCGTGAAAAGCACAGTATCTAGTATTAATGCTCTTTTATAATTTGTAATACTTATCTGGGGACTCTGCAGTAGTGGAAACGCGTAGTTTGGGACTAGGCCCCTTAGTTCCAGTGAAGGGAAATATTAATGCTGCAGCATACAATGACATTCTAGACCATTCTGTTCTTCCAACTTTGTGGAAACAGTTTGGGGAAGGCCCTTTCCTGTTTCAGCATGACAATGCCCCCTTGCACTAAGCGAGGTCCATGCAGAAATAGTTTGTCGAGATCAATGTGGAAGAACTTGACTGGCCTGCACAGAGACCAAAAACCTTTGGGATAAATTGGAAGGCCGACTGCGAGCCAGGCCTATTCGCCCAACATGAGTGCCCAACCTCACTAATGCTCTTGTGGTTGAATGGAAGCAAGTCCCCGCAACAATGTTCCGTTGTTGCTCCTAGACGTTTCAACTTCTTAATAACAGCACTTACACTTACAGCACTTACAGTTGACAACAAACTGACTTGTTGGAAAGGTGGCATCCTATGACGGTGTTACCCTGGCCCTGCATGTTGAACGTCACTGAGCTCTTCAGTAAGGCCATTCTACTGCCAATATTTGTCTATGTAGATTTCATGGCTGTGTGCTCGATACACCTGTCAACAACGGGGGATGCTGAAATACCCGAATCCACTAATTCTGACCATGTAGTGTATATATTGCATGTACAGTATATTGTATGTAAATACTCTTCTCTAGCCTTGACTCAATAGGTAGTGCCCTGTTGAGCTGCCCAACATTTATGAAAGAAATCGTTAACCTGATGTTATCTCTATTCTTCTTCCCCCCTCCTCCCCCCCCTTCTCCTCCAGGTGGATCTTCTCCTCAGCACGGCTCTGGCCCTGGACCAGATATGATGGGGTATCAACAGATATGTTAATATTGCAGAGTTGACACTAACATGTACAACATCAAATCTTTATTTAAAAAAGTAACATTGTCATCAACAAAACATGGAAAAAAACACAAATATTAAGACAAACGTAAAAAAAATTGTACATATATTTCCCTCACATGAATGATAAGTTGCCACATCTGCCTGTTATGCACTGAGGAAAATTTCATGGAACAAAAATAAACCTGAAAATATATTACAATAATGTTCACTGATTTAAAATTTCAAGTAATTCAAAACAGTTTGTCACCATCTCTAAAGCCCCCCAAAAATGATATTTGAATGGTATGAAACCATGTCACAGGCAGGCTTGACACAACAATATACGACTGATTCACGTTGTCTTTAGTCACTGTTCAGTGTGTCTCTTGGCTCACTTCACTGTAACGGTGAGACTCCAGTTACAGAGGTAAGGAATGACAGACTCACCATAGCTGCCTCTGAAAACCTGATATAAACACAGAGGTATTTAAGACAGACCTATCAACTTGAAGATCCCACTCATCTTACACATTAGGATGGTTGAAAGAGAAGGATCCCATCATTGCTTCAAATCAGAGCAGTGGAAACGGTCAAGGAATTAACAGAAGAATGCATGTTCGGCGAGGGCTGTTACGGCTACTCCTGAACAAAAAACACGTCTCATTATTCATATCCTGAGTGCTTTATAGTCCGAGAGAAGCGCAGTGTAGGGCTAATCCAGGTCCTTGTAACCACGCCCTCCAACTGCCTCAGAATGATTCCACCTCTTTCACACCTATCAAATCATGTGAGACCAGTGAAAATCTTCAAGCCAAGGATACAGTTAGTGAAATATAGGGACAGCTGATCTCTCTCTCTCTCTCCCTCTCAGTTCTGGCCGAGTTTGGTCTTGGTGGCAAAGTCAACACTGAGTTTCCTCATTACCTCACCGTGGCTCTGACCCACCAGGTTTTGGCGAACACTGCCATAGTTCTCCTTGACGAAGTTGGCGAAGGCCGTGGGCGCCCGGGGCTTGGCGGGGTTGAGCAGGACCAGCGGACCCGTACAGAGGGCACACACAAACCTCTGGGTGTCCAGAGACTTAGAGTGGCGGCCGAGTCTACAGAGGGCAGGAAGAAGAGAACAGTTTAGCCATCGATAGGTTTAAGAGTTTAGCCATCAGTCATACAAAAGTTATACTTAAATCCAAACTGGTTCTCTAGTAGATTGGTACGAATGTCTCATCCTATGTTCAAGAAGGGCCTTTTTCCCTTTATTCAGATTACACCTGCTCACTTTCGGTTGCTTGAAAAGGAAATAATTTCCAAAATATCTTTATTTTTTAAACAAGCCTTAGAAAGTTGGTTGCAATTTCAGTTTAATCCACCTGAAAGGACGGAACAAATAGTACAACAAATCTTGTGGTTAAAAACCTGTTATGGCTGCACGCTGAATATTGAAAAAACTGGAAAATGTGTGCACATTTTCAAACGGCCTCCTAAGAAACTTTTTATTTTCCAATATGCATATATTTACTACTGTTGGATAGATAACAGTCTGTAGTTTCTAAAAAGGTTTGAATTGTTTCTCTAAGTCGAACAGAAATATTTTTACAGCCATTTTCCCAGCCGAATTGAGTTTCCCAAAATGCGATGTGTCTCTTTAAGACCTTCTCTATAAAAGGCCATTTGACTTAGGACCATAGGGACACGTCAGAGGCGTACCTTAGACTGTAATGCGGAAGTGAGAATTGAAAGGGGTCGAATATCTCGTCCCTGGACTGAATAACAGAACTTCTTGTGAGACATGCGCAGTTAAAATAAAAATCCGGGCGCGAAGGATAATTTGATCTCGGCTTCTGGAACAAGGTAGGTAACTTTGAATATGATGCCTGACTACGATATTATTTGCTACATGTCACAAAATCATCCTAAAGGTTGTTTTTTCAATATACTTTAATTATATTATTGCAATTTATTCTGGACTTTAGATGTGAAACGACGGAAGAATTTTTTGAAGAAACGCTTTCTGGCGCAGCAATGCTACCGTGCTAGCTAACCAAAGAGGGGAATCCTTCGTTCTGGAACCCAACTAAAGACTCTACTGGACATTGGACCCCGTTACAACATTCTGATGGAGTACCAAGAAAGATAAGACCCAATTTGGGATGCTTTTTCATATATATGTCGAACTGTTGAATGCTAACGCTGCTAACTATGCTAGGCTAGCGCTTGACTAGAATCAATGCTGCCTTATGCTAGCTTATGATGTTAGCTAATATAACGATATATTGTGTTTTCGCTGTAAAACACTTCAAAAATCGGAAATGTTGTCTGTATTCACAAGATATCTGTCTTTCATTAGTTATCCACCATATGTTTTTCTGAAATGTTTTATGAGGTGTAATTAGTAGCCGACGTTGGTGTATGTATTTTCTCTGGCTACTCCCGGCTGGATTCAGACTCTAGCTATGTGTTAGCATTTTTGGGTAGCATCAATGTAAAACAGATTTATAGCTAAAATATGCACTTTTTATGAACAAAACATAGATTTATTGTGTAACATGTTATATGACTGTCATCTCAGGTCGTTTTTTCTGGGCTCTTTAGGTTGGTTTTAGTTTATTTCGGTTGGTTGTGCATGCTACTTCAATCATAATTCATACTTCATAATCATAATTCATACGTGTCTGTCCACTTTTGTATTTGGTGGTGAGCTAACATAAATATATGTGGTGTTTTCTCTGTAAAACATTTAAAAAATCGGACATGTTGGCTGGATTGACAAGATGTTTATCTTTCAAATGCTGTATTGGACTTGTTAATGTGTAAAAGTTAAATATTTTTAAAAAATAGATTTTGAATTTCGCGCTCTGCAGCTGTTGTCATTTTTGGTCCGAGGTCGGGCTTGCACCCCAAACAGGTTAAATTCAAATATAGTAATTGATAAAAAAACTGTATTTATCGAAGAAATGTTTAAAAAATGTATAATTTTTGTGAATGATATCATAAATAGGACTGGTGGAGTAATAGTAAGGAACTTGTATGTCGGCCTTATATTAAAGAACATAAATGGTTAAAGAAAAGTGTGAAATAAAAACATATACCAATTTCATTTAAGGACCAAAAAACTTACAGCTGTGCCATATAAATTGCAAAATAGTTGGGAAGAGATTTTCGATGTACCCATTCCATGGCACATGGTTTATGAATTGATACGCAAAACAACGCCGGATTCAAAACTTCACATTTTTCAATATAAATTACTGTACAAAATTCTTGCAACTAATAGAATGTTATATATATGGGGGATACAATCTTCCCAGCTCTGTAGATTCTGCTGTGAGGAGGCAGAGTCATTAGACCATTTATTTTGGTATTGTCCGCATGTAGCTCGTTTTTGGTCACAGGTCCAGGAATGGGTGAAGAATTGCAACATTTGCGTAGAACTAACGCTACAGATAGCAATACTGGGGGATTTGAAAAGCCATAGTCAATCAATCAATAATATAATAATTATTTTAGCAAAAATGTTTATTTTTAATTTACAATCCGTGGAAGCTATGAGAATAGGAAGATTCAAATCTTTTGTGAAGCATCACAGCACAGTTGAAAAATATATGGCAAATAAAAATCCGAAATGGATGATGTTGGAAGATAGATGGGAAAGGTTGAGTGGAGCTGAAGGGTGGGACTAATAACAAGATAAACAATGTAGGGCATACGGGATCTGTGAAATGTGTATAGGTGCGGAGCTATTGTGAAATAGCACAGTTACAAGTGGAAATCAAACTGGATGGACAACAGAAATAGAGGAAGGACTAAGAACAAACAAGAGAGAACTATTATAAAGTAGAGTGTGTCTGTAAAATGTGTATAAGATGTATAAATTGAAGGTAAAAACAGAAATGTTTATCAGTTTACTCCAATTGGGGGATCGGTGGTAGGGTTTGCGGGGAATAATAATAAAGGTATACTCTTTAAAAAAGTATGTATGTCTATGTAGGTATGTGTATGTATATATGTGTATATGTATAAATACGTGAATGGATATATATATTTACCCCAAAAAATATGGGGGATTGGAAATGATGCAGACAATTACATTGGAAGCAACATTCTTTCCGCAATATTAAGCTGATCCACCCCCCCCAAAAAAAAAAAAAAAAAAAAAAAGAGTTTAGCCATCGATAGGTTTAAGAGTTTAGCCATCGATAGGTTTAAAACCTGTTTGGGCTGCAAGCCCGAAATCGGACGAAAATGACAACAGCTGCAGGGCGCGAAATTCAAAATCTATTTTTTTTTAAATATTTAACTTTTACACATTAACAAGTCCAATACAGCATTTGAAAGATAAACATCTTGTCAATCCAGCCAACATGTCCGATTTTTTAAATGTTTTACAGAGAAAACACCACATATATTTATG
Organism: Salvelinus fontinalis; assembly: GCF_029448725.1. Lineage (NCBI taxonomy): Eukaryota > Metazoa > Chordata > Actinopteri > Salmoniformes > Salmonidae > Salvelinus > Salvelinus fontinalis. The sequence goes on from NC_074670.1 coordinate 75,658,532, forward strand.
TTAGCTCACCACCAAATACAAAAGTGGACAGACACGTATGGATATGATTATGAAGTATGAATTATGATTCAAGTAGCATGCACAAGCCAACCGAAATAAACTAAAACCAACCTAAAGAGCCCAGAAAAAACTACCTCAGATGACAGTCATATAACATGTTACACAATAAATCTATGTTTTGTTCATAAAAAGTGCATATTTTAGCTATAAATCAGTTTTACATTGATGCTACCCAAAAATGCTAACACATAGCTAGAGTCTGAATCCAGACGGGAGTAGCCAGAGAAAATACATACACCAACGTCGGCTACTAATTACACCTCATAAAACATTTCAGAAAAACATATGGTGGATAGCTAATGAAAGACAGATATCGTGTGAATAAAGCCAACATTTCCGATTTTTGAAGTGTTTTACAGCGAAAACACAATATATCGTTATATTAGCTAACAACATAAGCTAGCATAAGTCAGCACTAGCATTGGTCAAGCGCTAGCCTAGCACAGTTAGCCCACTTAGCACAGCACAGCTCAACAGATATATGAAAAAGCATCCCAAATTGGGTCTTATCTTTGTTGATATTCCATCAGAATGTTGTAACGGGGTCCAATGTCCAGTAGAGTCTTTAGTTGGGTTCCAGAAGGAATTATTTCCCTCTTTGGTTAGCAAGCACAATAGCATTGCGGCGCTACACAGCGTTTCTTCAAAAAATTCTTCCGTCATATCACATCTAAAGTCCCGAATAAATTGCAATAATATAATTAAAGTATATTGAAAAAACATACTTTAGGATTATTTTGTGACATGTATCAAATAATATCGTAGTCAGACATCATATTCACCGTTATCTACCTTGTTCCAGAAGCCGAGACCAAATTATGCTTCGCGCCCGGAATTTTTTTTTAACTGCGCAGGTCTCACAAGAAGGTGTGTTATTCAGTCCATGGACGAGATATTCGACTCCTTTCAATTCTCACTTCCGCATTACAGTCTGACGAAGGCTTGTGACATGTTCCTATGGTCCCAAGTCAAAGGGCCTTTTATAGAGAAGGTCTTAAAGAGACACATCGCATTTTGGAAATCTCAATTCGGCTGGGAAAATGGCTGTAAAAATATTTCTGTTCGACTTAGAGAAACAATTCAAACCTTTTTAGAAACTATAGACTGTTATCTATCCAACAGTAGTAAATATATGCATATTGGAAAATAAAAAGTTTCTTAGGAGGCCGTTTGAAAATGTGCACACATTTTCCAGTTTTTTCAATATTCAGCTTGCAGCCCAAACAGGTTAAGAGTTTAGCCATCGATAGGTTTAAGAGTTTAGCCATCGATAGGTTTAAGAGTTTAGCCATCGATAGGTTTAAGAGTTTAGCCATCGATAGGTTTAAGAGTTTAGCCATCGATTAGGTTTAAGAGTTTAGCCATCGATAGGTTTAAGAGTTTAGCCATCGATTAGGTTTAAGAGTTTAGCCATCGATAGGTTTAAGAGTTTAGCCATCGATAGGTTTAAGAGTTTAGCCATCGATTAGGTTTAAGAGTTTAGCCATCGATAGGTTTAAGAGTTTAGCCATCGATAGGTTTAAGAGTTTAGCCATCGATAGGTTTAAGAGTTTAGCCATCGATAGGTTTAAGAGTTTAGCCATCGATAGGTTTAAGAGTTTAGCCATCAAGCAAGTCTCTTCTTATTGTTGGTGTCCTTTAGTAGTGGTTTCTTTGCAGTAATTCGACCATGAAGGCCTGATTCACACAGTCTCCTCTAAACAGTTGATGTTGAGATGTGTCTGTTACTTGAACTCTGTGATACATTTATTTGGGCTGCAATCTGAGGTGCAGTTAACTCTAATGAACTTATCCTCTGCAGCAGAGGTAACTCTAATGAACTTATCCTCTGCAGCAGAGGTAACTGTGGGTCTTCCTTTCCTGTGGCAGTCCTCATGAGAGCCAGTGTCATCATAGCGCTTGATGGTTTTTGCGACTGCACTTGAAGAAACTTTCAAAGTTCTTGAAATTTTCCGGATTGACTGACCTTCATGTCTTAAAGTAATAATGGACTGTTGTTCCTCTTTGCTAATTTGAGCTGTTCTTGCCATAATATGGACTTGGTATTTTACCAAATAGGGCTATCTTCTGTATACCACCCCTACCTTGTCACAACACAACTGATTGGCTCAAACACAAATGAACTTAACATGGCATATCTGTTAATTGAAATGAATTGAAATGCATTCCAGGTGACTACCTCAAAGCTGGTTGAGAGAATGCCAAGAGTGTGCAAAGCTGTCATCAAGGCAAAGGGTGGCTACTTTCAAGAATCTAAAAAAATGATATATTTTGATTTGTTTAACACTTTTTTGTTTGGTTACAACATGATTCAATATGTGTCATTTTATAGTTTTGATGTCTTCACTATTATTCTACAATGTAGAAAATAGTAAAATAAAGAACAACCCTGAAATGAAACTTTTGACTGGTACTGTACGTGTTTTTGCAGCAGCTGCACTGGTACTGGTACTTGTAGTTAATGTCGTAGCTGTGGCAGCGGGTGACCATGGGCAGCTCGGGGTGTGCCAGCGTGGCCTTGCGGGCATACAGCTTCCAGAAGGGGCCGTGCCCATCCCTCACACTGTTGATCAACCAGGTGGCAGCGTGGCACATCTCATGGACTAACGTGTCTCGCAGGCGGTCTGCCAAGAGGGAGGATGGAAAGTAACACGGGAGAGAAAAGAAGAGGCAAATGGGGAATGGGAGAGAGAGGGAGAGAGAGGAGAGGGAGTGGGAGAGAGAGGAGGAGAGGAAGGATGGGTAAGAATGAGGGAAGGTGTTAGAGAGAAGAGAGAGGGAGTGGGAGAGCGGTGAGGAAGGATGGGTGGGTGAGAGAGGAGAGGAATGATGGGTAGGAGAGGAAGGATGGGTGAGAAGAGAGAGGGAGTGGGAGAGAGAGGAGAGAGGGAGGGAGTGGGTGAGAGAAGACAGAGGGAGTGGGAGAGAGAGGAGAGGGAGTGGGAGAGAGAGGAGAGGGAGTGGGAGAGAGAGGAGAGGAAGGATGGGTGAGAGAGGAGAGAGGGAGTGGGAGAGAGAGGAGAGGGAGTGGGAGAGAGAGGAGAGGAAGGATGGGTGAGAGAGGAGAGGGAGTGGGAGAGAGAGGAGAGGAAGGATGGGTGGGAGAGAGAGGAGAGGAGAGGAAGGATGGGTGAGAATGAGGGAAGGTGTTAGAGGAGAGGGAGAGAGAGAAGAGGAAGGGTGGGTGAGAATGGGGGAAGGTGTTAGAGGAGAGGGAGAGGGAGAAGAGGAAGGGTGGGTGAGAATGGGGGAAGGTGGGAGAGAGAGGAGAGAGGGAGAGGGAGAGAGAGGAGAGGGAGGATGGGTGAGAATGGGGGAAGGTGGGAGAGAAAGCAGGATACTTTTTACACAGGTTTAATCATACAGACACGAGCTGTTCAAATTCAAGCTTGACTTTAAATTACTTTCACCAGAACCTAATTTCAACGTTATAACAAGATAGATTTAATGTCATGTCATTAGTTCTTCCACCAGTGAAGCCTTACCTGCAGAGTCACAGACTTTCTCAGAGAGCTGGATACGGGCGTATCGGTTCCCTCCTCCTCTCTCCTGCCCTGTGATGCAGTAGCCAGCAGTCTTCCTCATCTTGTTATTCCAGCTCACTGACATGTTACTGGGCAGCTGGGGAACAAAGGAAAGAAGAGGTAAAACATACAAGACAATCCCAGGTCACATGATGTTATGGTGTAGGTCAATGCAAAACATCGTATAATATGGCATCGTCATCACTCTCCAAGTGATATGGAGGAATATGTAGGCTTATAACCTGTGTGTTTAAACCTGTATAGCCTATGCATGCTTAAAGTGTGTGTGTGCGTACCTTGCTGTCGAACACGCTGGTGTTGTACAGGTGATACAGTTTGCTGGTGAGCTCCTCCTTGATCTGCTTGAAGTTACGGCTGTAGCTGGAGCCTGGTCCAGACAGAGACTGGAGGAAACATCCCGGAGTCTGACACCCTGCTGCTGACACACTGAGGAGAGAAACACACCCCGGAGTCTGACACACTGAGGAGAGAAACATTGAGGTACACCCTGCACTAGGCCCTGTTCAGTAGATTATTGAGGTACACCCTGCACTAGGCCCTGTTCAGTAGATTATTGAGGTACACCTTGCACTAGGTCCTGTTCAGTAGATTATTGAGGTACACCCTGCACTAGGGCCTGTTCAGTAGAGTATTGAGGTACAGCCCTAGGCCCTGTTCAGTAGAGTATTGAGGTACACCCTGCACTAGGCCCTGTTCAGTAGAGTATTGAGGTACAGCCCTAGGCCCTGTTCAGTAGGGTATTGAGGTACACCCTGCACTAGGCCCTGTTCAGTAGAGTATTGAGGTACAGCCCTAGGCCCTGTTCAGTAGAGTATTGAGGTACACCCCTAGGCCCTGTTCAGTAGAGTATTGAGGTACACCCTGCACTAGGCCCTGTTCAGTAGAGTATTGAGGTACACCCTGCACTAGGCCCTGTTTAGTAGAGTATTGAGGTACACCCCTAGGCCCTGTTCAGTAGAGTATTGAGGTACAGCCCTAGGCCTTGTTCAGTAGAGTATTGAGGTACACCCTGCCCTAGGCCCTGTTCAGTAGAGTATTGAGGTACACCCCTAGGCCCTGTTTAGTAGAGTATTGAGGTACAGCCCTAGGCCCTGTTTAGTAGAGTATTGAGGTACACCCCTAGGCCTTGTACAGTAGAGTGTTGAGGTACAGCCTTAGGCCCTGTTCAGTAGAGTGTTGAGGTACAGCCTTAGGCCCTGTTCAGTAGAGTGTTGAGGTACAGCCCTAGGCCCTGTTCAGTAGAGTGTTGAGGTACAGCCTTAGGCCCTGTTCAGTAGAGTATTGAGGTACAGCCCTAGGCCCTGTTCAGTAGAGTATTGAGGTACAGCCCCATGCCCTGTTCAGTAGAGTATTGAGGTACAGCCCTAGGCCCTGTTCAGTAGAGTATTGAGGTACAGCCCTAGGCCCTGTTCAGTAGAGTATTGAGGTACAGCCCTAGGCCCTGTTCAGTAGAGTATTGAGGTACAGCCCTAGGCCCTGTTCAGTAGAGTATTGAGGTACAGCCCTAGGCCCTGTTCAGTAGAGTATTGAGGTACAGCCCTAGGCCCTGCTTAATATTACCTGGAGAAGGAAAGGCTGCTGGTCTGGAGTCTGGTCTCTGTGGGTTTAGTGACAAGTAGCCGCGCTGGAGTCTTCAGATCCAATGGTGTTCTCCCTACCGACCGAGGGCACGCCTCTTTCGAGGCTTTGGGCCGTGGAGCTGACAGGGGGGGCTTCTGATTGGGCCCTGGATTCACACACGAGGATGCAGCCAATGAGATGAAATGATACATAAAAAAATTAAAAAATAATACCAATTAAAAACCCCAGCTGGCAGAAGCCTTGTGGGTGGACACTGTCTGAACAGAAATATAGGAGTTAGGCCTCCCGGGTGGCCCAGTGGTCTAGGGCACTGCATCGCAGTGCTAACTGCGCCACCAGAGTCTCTGGGTTCGCCCCCAGGCTCTGTCGCAGCCGGCCGCGACCGGGAGGTCCGTGGGGCGACGCACAATTGGGCTAGCGTCGTCCGGGATAGGGAGGGTTTGGCCGGTAGGGATTTCCTTGTCTCATCGCGCTCCAGCGACTCCTGTGGCGGGCTGGGCGCAGTGCGCGCTGACCAGGGGGGCCAGGTGCACAGTGTTTCCTCCGACACATTGGTGTGGCTGGCTTTCGGGTTGGAGGCGCGCTGTGTTAAAGAAGCAGTGGGGCTTGGTTGGGTTGTGCCTCGGAGGACGCATGGCTTTCGACCTTCGTCTCTCCCGAGCCCGTACGGGAGTTGTAGCGATGAGACAAGATAGTAATTACTAGCGATTGGATACCACGAAAATTGGGGAGAAAAGGGGATAAAATGTAAAAAAAAATATATATAAAAAAATATAAAAAATAAATAAAAAAGAAATATAGGAGTTATATTTAAACACTTTGGGAGCATTATACCATTATACCAGATTTACTTTGTTACGTTACCCTCTCTGATCCAAGTCTTTTTTATTTTAGGTATGTGGAACCCCACTTACTGTTGCCTGTGTCATGTTTAGGTGTTGGGGTGTTGCCCGTGTCGTGTTGGGGTGTTGCCCATGTCATGTTGGGGTGTTGCCCATGTCATGTTTAGGTGTTGGGGTGTTACCCGTGTCGTGTTGGGGTGTTACCCGTGTCATGTTTAGGTGTTGGGGTGTTACCCGTGTCATGTTTAGGTGTTGGGGTGATACCCGTGTCATGTTTAGGTGTTGGGGTGATACCCGTGTCATGTTTAGGTGTTGGGGTGTTGCCCGTGTCGTGTTGGGGTGTTGCCTGTGTCATGTTTAGGTGTTGTGGTGATACCCGTGTCATGTTTAGGTGTTGGGGTGTTGCCCGTGTCGTGTTGGGGTGTTGCCCATGTCATGTTGGGGTGTTGCCCATGTCATGTTTAGGTGTTGGGGTGTTACCCGTGTCGTGTTGGGGTGTCACCCGTGTCATGTTTAGGTGTTGGGGTGTCACCCGTGTCATGTTTAGGTGTTGGGGTGTTACCCGTGTCATGTTTAGGTGTTGGGGTGTTGCCTGTGTCATGTTTAGGTGTTGGGGTGATACCCGTGTCATGTTTAGGTGTTGGGGTGTTGCCTGTGTCATGTTTAGGTGTTGGGGTGTTACCCGTGTCATGTTTAGGTGTTGGGGTGTTGCCTGTGTCATGTTTAGGTGTTGGGGTGATACCCGTGTCATGTTTAGGTGTTGGGGTGATACCCGTGTCATGTTTAGGTGTTGGGGTGATACCCGTGTCATGTTTAGGTGTTGGGGTGTTACCCGTGTCATGTTTAGGTGTTGGGGTGTTACCTGTGTCATGTTTAGGTGTTGGGGTGTTACCTGTGTCATGTTTAGGTGTTGGGGTGTTGCCTGTGTCATGTTTAGGTGTTGGGGTGTTACCCGTGTTATGTTTAGGTGTTGGGGTGTTGCCTGTGTCATGTTTAGGTGTTGGGGTGTTACCTGTGTCATGTTTAGGTGTTGGGGTGTTACCTGTGTCATGTTTAGGTGTTGGGGTGTTACCGGTCTTGTGGTTCTTCTTAATTCTGTCCAGTAAGCTGAGGAACTCCTCCTCTGAGCTGGCTGAGTCCTCCAGCTTCGACGGGGCTGAGTGGGCTCGCTGTGGAAGGGGGGCCGGGGTGGAAGAGGAAGAGTGGAGAGGCGGAGAGCTGGGAGAGGACAGAGAAGGAGGGGAGGGCGAGGGAAAGAGGATGTCCTCCTGGTTACTTTGTGGAACTTTGACCTTGTGTGTCCGAGACGTCGGCGGCTGGCGCACAGGGTGGCGCGTCCTCCATGTGCTCTTCATCACGATACCATCATCTTCACTGTCGCTGAGGAAAACTGGGGAGTCACACTGGGACAGGGGTCTTCTGACTGGGAGCTGGGAGGATGACGGCTTAGAGGTGTTAGAGGTACCTGTAGAAGACAGACACAGTGACCTGTTGTTGGGACTGAATCATAATATCTCCATGAGTTAAACAAAACAGAGAGTGACTGTTGAGTAGGTAACACTGTCGGCCTAACAACCCCCCCTAGCCGTGACAATATATCAAAATAACCAAGGCTTCCTGGGAATTACTTCAACTCTGGCTATGAGAAGAGACGTCACCACAGTTCTGAACTGAGCAGGAAGAACTTCTTTCAAACAGATTTCAGTTCATTACAAGCATGTATGTTGACAGTTAATGGTAGCGTATCAAATAGCACCCTATTGCCTATATAGTCAACTACTTTTGAATAGAGTAGTGCCCTATATAGGGAATAGGTTGCCATTAGGGACACAGAATGTTACCTTTGGAGGTAGGTGTTTTTTTCTTCTTGAGGACAAAGTCATCGTCGGAGGAAAAGCTGTCGACAATAAAGTTTCTGAGGCTGAGGACAAAACAGGAGATAAACCTGAGTATTTAACACACGATAGGGACCATAGTCATGGTAGGAGGTTGAAACCACTGTACCTGTCTACACTGCCACGTTCCGCTTCCTTGGGCTTAGGCTTGGGAGTTTTCACACGGCTCAGGACTTCAGGGGCATCAGAGAAGACACAAGGGAACAGTAAACATGTCATCCCCCATGATGCTGCAGCGCCAGTTATACCTCTTGCTTCGCATCTTCCTCTTCTGCTGTGACTCACACATTTCTGTTAATTACTAAAGCTCCCGTTTTGGGCCAATCAGTGTCATTATGTAAATGCTGTATCTCTATGACAACACGCATCATTCACCAGAGTTTCTGCAAAAGCAGGCCAGTGCTGTCTGAGATATCGCGTGTGACTAATGTATGAACGGACGGAGACCGAGCCACAGTCCCCTCCCCGATTTCATCATGGGGAACAATGACATGAGTAAGGAGACATCGAAGAGACCTGGGCCCGTTTCCCGGTAGCGATGGAACTTACGAGTGTTGTAATGATGCCTCTTTCCTACAACGGACGAAGATGTAACATGTTTCCCAGAACACCACGCAGAGAGAACGTTCACAAGTTGGTGGTTGAGGAAAGTGTCAAACTGATAGGATCAAAAGAAAAGCAATGCTGCTCTCGGATCAGCTATCACCATTCAAATTTTACCTTAAACATTAGAATGATTTCACAATACTGATGACAGATCAGCACCTGAAGAGATATTATCATCTATGGCTGCAAATATTGAGGCGGCTTATTATAACGATTACGCGATAATAATAAACTAACTCACAGATTTGGCATGTTAGGCTACACATTATGGAATATAGAGGCACAAATGACAGACAGTATCCAAATAGCAAGATAAAACAATTGAATTAACATGAAATTGATTTCAATATCATTTAAATATACAAGCCTATAGTCTATACTGTAGGTAGGCTATTCATCTTTTAATGCAGTCATCTCGGTTTTTATTTTAAGATTTGTTTTCAAATCTTTTTATCCTTTGCTTGTTTGTAACAATTGCAAAGACATTGGCAACTATGTATTTGTAGTCAACTTTGTTGTAAAGTTATTGGCGGTCACAGAGAGACTGATACACATCTTGATTCTATGTTTACCGGAGATCGTCTGTGTATAAAGTGATGAATCTAACGACGCACTTTGCTGTTCTACGAGTGGTTTGGGGCAGCCGGTAAATAATTAGCCTTTTCAAGTACGACGTTAGTAACGATGGTTTCGGGAAAAAGCTGTTGAGATTTAATGATGCTCCTACGAAGGTTCTAACAACGAACTTAGCCTTGAGATGCATTTAGGAAACCGGGGCCCTGGACAGTCATAAACAATACTGTTGTTTGACTTAGAAATGACATACACCAAATTAGACATGACAAACACCCATTCAGAAGTGATTTAGAACATTGTTTCAATAAAGAATTCTAAAGCCTCACCCCAACACAAAACATGACTTCACTAATGCAGAAGTCAAGGCACCAGTATGGTACTTACAGTTTTCAAAGCCGTCGTCACTGTCTGAGCTTAATACAAGGACAGGTTCACTAGAGGGGAGAGAATCAGAAAATAAAAAATAACACATTTTGTCCAATTGAATGACCAGATAGAGAAATGGAATTAAGGGCACTATTCAATCTGTATTGCGGAAGTTCAGCATTACAGCGTGATTGAAATGTAAACACAACGTTCCCAGGTTAGTGGGTATTGTGTTCACGGTAAACGCTGCATATGTCTCCTCAATCAGACATTACATTTAGATTTCTATTGGGCAATCTGTAAGGCTTCAGTTATCCAGACTGAATAGAGACTGAAGTCTACAAGGCTATAGGCTGGAAGTAGGGCTGTGACGGTCATGGAATTTTGGATGACTGTAATTAGCCAGCCAAATGACAGCGGTCACCATAATAACATAAACATTTTTATATTACATTTTCTACTCTCCTCTGCTCCTGACTGTATGTGCTGCCATAGAAATTGAATTAATAGAACGGGTGTCCCCATTCAAGTCAATGATGGCATAATGGGTGGACTGGCAGCCATTGCGAGTGTACAAATATGAACAAAGCAGGACGTAAAATATGTGCTGTAATTTGTTGATTCATGTCAACCGACATTACAAAAATGACATTCCATTGCCTGAGCCACATCAGTTAACATCATTTGAATGAACATTCTACATTACCATGGAAATTGCATCACAATACCAGGCAGCCATTTTGAGTGTACCCATGAGTTTACCAGTCAAATTGCCAGAGGTTAGACTTTCCAAGTATGTTCTATTCATTCTATTTCTATGTGTGCTGCTGCTGCATTGTGGGAGGTATAGCCTAGGCAATCGAAGACTTGTTTGCTTGTTTCAGCAAGGAACAAAAAAGTTTCATCACATTGTTACAGCAGAAACGGACAGAGACGGAAGAGGAAGCGAGACACCTCACTCCCTCATTTTTTCTGGTTACATTACAGTCAATGAACTAAGCAGACCAGACCCAACTGCTATTTCATTGGTGTCTGTGGGATAAACACACCATTAAGCAGACCGGAACTGACCACTTTTTTTCTGAGTGAACTATTTTCTTTTATCCACCATCTTTGAAACGTACTAAACCGCACGAATGCCGTCCCATCTTCAGTGAGCTGTTTACTACATGGCAAACACATTTTTTTGAAGGTTATTTTATTTTCACGACAGCCTTCATCCATTACCGTTGGTTACACAGTATTTGTGCCAGCACTAGCTGGGCGAATCACTACCTTACCTGACTTTGTTAGCAGCACTGCAATGTTTCCGAGAAGCAGCTTTGGGTGTAGCCTGCTCCACAAGAACTACAGACAAGAAGAACATGGTGATTCATTCATTCAACTACAGTATTTCAATGCATGGCTATCATGTCATAGACCTACATGTTTGGCACCATGACAACCATAATCAGGAGTTGGCCAATGCTCATACAGCTCTGGACCAGGTGTAAAGGTATCTTCCAGGTGAACAAAAAGAAAGCAGTCGTAGGTCAAGTCAATCAAACATCAATCCAGGTTTAATATAAATTGCAACAAGGAGCCACTCGGCATAGAAGCAGAGAACATGTCTAACAGGCCCTTTAAATTCTAATAGACAAGCAACCCACTGACCCTCACTTACACTGGTCGAAATCATCATCGCTGGACTCTATCAACACCTTGGTCCTGTAACTGTTGCCCTTGGAGACCTGGTCCTCTTCCTCACTGTCTGGCAGATGTAGCCGGACTCGGGGAGGAAGGTCCCTGGAGAAGTGATCGCCTGTGGCCGGACGCCGAGTCTTACTGATGCTCTTAATCAGCTGTAAAGAAGACATGGGATGTGTTTGAAATGGCACCCAGGTCAAATGTAGTGCACTACATATGGAATAGTGTGCAATTGATAACATAATCACTGCTAGTTCTGATTAATGTGACCAAGTTAAGTAAGATAACAACATACCTGTTCTTCTGCTGTTTCCAACCCTCCCTTCTCTGACCAGCCCAGTTTCTGTGAAACTCTTTGAAATAATCTGTGATTGTCGTCATCCATGGTACTTTTCTCTGTCTATCTCTCTGTAAGGGGGACAATATAACTATTATCTGCTCACAACATGCCCAGGTAGCGTACCCACCACTGATAGCTATTGTAGCTCTGCCACTCTATAGCCCTCTTTGGGAAATGCATACAAACAATACATATTTTTTTTATGTTCGCGAATCGTGACATAACGTTACCTTTGAAGATGATGATAAGAACTTTTGTTTTGTGCCCACGTTTCGGACAGCTACTGAAAGCAACCAACGAAAATTCAAAACTGCACACCGGAAGTGTTTTTCTTCTTCCGGAAGTTGTCATTGGCAAAGCGAAAACGAGTAGTAATGACGTGGCTAGATGCGGAACTAGGCCGACGTCAAACAAATGGTTGCTTTGTTCACAATAATAATACGATTTTGTAGAATTTATTCCGCTCAAAATGTCTAAACTACAGTTGCTGAACTCGTATGTTACTGAACGACTAACGGCGGCTGCTACAGATATATCCGTAGCCATAGAGACAACAGTAGTAGAGTTGCATGAAGAAATCTCCCGTTCGACGGAGGAGAATGATCGTCTACGAAGGCTGTTGGATTTGGTTTTCACCCGACAGATAAAGTCACACAGAGGTTTGCATTGACGACTTGCAACTGTATTAACACACGTCAATCATATGGCAACTTGACAAGATAGAAGCTTAAGATACACGATTGCAAATTTACAAGTACAAAAGCAAAGCTGCAATTGTAATGTTGAATCCCACAGCAATATTATATCTGTACCAAAACCAATAAACAAGTCAGCTAGCTAGCTTTTTAACATTTTTTATTTGCAGAAGAAAACTATGCATTTAGACTTAGACAAAATATTTATTGAATTATCAGCAACTTTATATTTCTTATTTTTCATTTATCAGATCCCCACCAGCTCACACACCCCATATCTGAAGAGGAGGTTCCCCCTGAGCAGCAGCACTGTGAGGAGGAGTGGAGCCCCAGTCTGGTTAAGGAGGACCCAAAGCTCACACAGATTAAAGAGGAACAGGAGGAACTCAGGACCAGTCAGGAGGAAGAGCAGCTTCACGGACTGGGGGAGGCTGATCTCATAAAGTTCATATTCACTTCTCCCTGTGTGGAAAGTGACTGTGATCAGGAGAACCCATCTCAGCCCTCACATCTTTACCAAACCCAAACTGTGGAAGAGAGAGAGAGGGACTCTCTACTCACCTACACAATTGATGAGATCAAAAAAGAACCTGATGGAGAGGATTACAGAGTATCAGAACCAGCCAGTGACTCTCAGCCCCTCTCTGCAGTAACTCCAGACTGTTCTGCAGCGTCGAGTGAAAACAGGAAAAGTGATGATGAGGTGGAGAGTGGAGGACTACAATCAGGGTCTAAGACACTCGAATCAAAGAGAAAACAGACAAAGAAAGGAGAAAAGAGGACGGCCACAATGTTGCCCCGTTTGACATCTTCTAGTGTTACTACTCATTATTGCAAGGTGTGTAGGAAGACTTTTCTGTCAAATGGTTTTTTAATCTATCATGTGCGAAAAACACACACAGAGCATAAGGAATGCCAGTGTGGTGTGTGTGGAAAATACTTATGTTCTACAGAAAGTATGACAGGTCACCTACAAACTCATACTGAAGAAAACATTTCTTGTCATGTTTGTGGCAAATGTTTCTCTAAGAATGGTGATCTTAAAACACATATTAGGAGTCATACAGGAGAGAAACCATATCAGTGTACTCAATGTAGTAAATGCTACACACAGAAAGTACACCTTAAAAATCATATGAGAACTCATACAGGGGAGAAACCATTTAGGTGTAAAGAATGTGGGAAATACTTCACACAGAAAAATACCCTGTCCAATCACATGATGATCCACAGAGGGGAGAAACCATATCAGTGCAAAACATGTGGAAAAAGCTTCACTGAAAGTGGAACCCTGAGCAGGCATATGAGAGTTCACACAGGGGAGAAACCTCATCAGTGCCAAGAATGTGGGAAATGCTTCACTGAGCGTGGAAACCTGACTAAACATATAAAGATCCACAGAGGGGAGAAATCCTATTGTTGCAGCTATTGTAGCAGATGCTTTACTGATGAAGCAAATTGTAAAAGACACATGAGGACTGTTCACAACAGTGAGAACATATGACAATGGAGTTAATCCTGAGTAGAGTAAAACCTTCAGATAGAAAATCTAATATATAGAACTGACACGATCCCGTGCCCTGCTCTACGTGACGGATAAAAGTGTCTTTTCCTTACATTTCTTCAGCATGTGGGAGTTTTATACATCATATTTTCATCACTTCTAAAACCCTACTATGTATATGTGGGCATGTCTGTTAAAATGTTTTGTTTCTTTTTCTTGCAAACCTAATTGTGTTTCCATGTGAATTATTGTATAAATAAAGGTTAAATGAAAAAAAGCAATCAGAGTTCCTGCTCTTGTAAGAACATGGAGGAGCTCTTTAAATCACCACTTCATTAAGTCAGGATTCCTATTTGACTCAGCCATGCCTCCTTGCCCTTCCAACATTTTCTCATCTCCCACCCCTTCTAATGCGACTATCCCCGATGCTTCTCCCTCTTTTCCCTCTGCCCCGCTACAAAGTTTCTCCCTGCAGGCTGTCACTGAGTCTGAGGTGCTAAAGGAGCTCCTTAAACTTGACCCTAAAAAAACATCTGGGTCATATGGTTTAGACTCTTTCTTCTTTTAGGTTGTTGCCCCTATCATCACCAAGCCTTTTAAACCTGTCTCCTTTCTGGGGTTCCCATTGCTTGGATGGCAGCCATGATTCGTCCTTTATTTAAAGGGGGAGATCAAGCTGATCCTAACTGTTATAGGCCTATTTCTATTTTGCCCTGTTAATCAAAAGTGTTGAAAAAACTTGCCAATAATCAACTGACTGGCTTTCTTGATGTCTATAGTATTCTCTCTGGTATGCAATCTGGTTTCCACTCAGGTTATGGATGTGTCACTGCAACCTTAAAGGTCCCCAATGATGTCACCATTGCCCTTGATTCTAAGCAATGTTATGCTGCTATTTTTGCAGATGATACAGTCTTATACTCAGCTGGCCCCTCCACGGATTTTGTGATAAACGCTCTACAACAAAGCTTTCTTAGTGTACAACAAGCTTTCTCTACCCTTAGCCTTGTTCTGAACACCTCCAAAACAGAGATCATGTGGTTTGGTAAGAAGAATGCCCCTTTCCCCACAGGTGTGATTACTACCTCTGAGGGTTTAGAGCTTGAGGATGCTTAGATGGTGCACTGTCCTTCTCTCAGCACATATCAAAGCTGCAGGCTAAGGTTAAATCTAGACTTGGTTTCCTCTATCGTAATCGCTTCTCTTTCACCCCAGCTGCCAAACTAACCCTGATTCAGATGACCATCCTACCCATGCTATATTATGGAGACATCATTTATAGATCGGCAGGTAATGGTGCTCTCGAGCGGCTAGATGTTCTTTACCATTCGGCCATCAGATTTGCCACCAATGCTCCTTATAGGACACATCACTGCACTCTATACTCCCCCGTAAACTGGTCATCTCTGTATACCCGTCGCAAGACCCACTGGTTGATGCTTATTTATAAAACCCTCTTAGGCCTCACTCCCCCCTATCTGAGATATCTACTGCAGCCCTCATCCTCCACATACAACACCTGTTCTGCCAGTCACATTCTGTTAAAGGTCCCCAAAGCACACACATCCCTGTGTCGCTCCTCTTTTCAGTTCGCTGCAGCTAGCTACTGGAACGAGCTGCAATTAACACTCAAACTGGACAGTTTTATCTCAATCTTTTCATTCAAAGACTCAATCATGGACACTCTTACTGGCAGTTGTGGCTGCTTTGCGTGATGTATTGTTGTCTCTACATTCTTGCTCTTTGTGCTGTTGTCTGTGCCCAAAGATGTTTGTACCATGTTTTGTGCTGCTACCATGTTGTGTTGCTACCATGTTGTTGTCATGTTGTGTTGCTACCATACTGTGTTGTCATGTGTTGCTGCCTGCTATGTTGTTGTCTTAGGTCTCTATGTAGTGTTGTCTCTCTTGTCGTGATGTGTGTTTTGTCCTATATTTATATTTGATTTATTTTTAATCCCAGCTCCCGCAGGAGGCCTTTTGCCTTTTGGTAGGCCGTCATTGTAAATAAGAATTTGTTCTTAACTGACATGCCCAGTTAAATGAAGTTTAAATAAAATAAAATAATATGTATTGCAGATTGACGAAAATTACATTTCAGTCAGTCAACAGTCTCAACCAAGTTCTGCTTACACTTATTTCATCTTGGGAAGATGTTGGTTAGGCTACATTGCTTATTACCTTTTCAAAAACATGAAAGGTTGGATACAACGTATCTAGCATTAGACGCGTAATACTTTTTTGTTGTTTAGACTTTTACAATAGAGAGACTACTTTTGTGTAGCCACACGATGGCGCCCACGGCCAAAGCCATTCGGTGAAGCGGAAGCTGTCGTTTGCAAAAAGGAAACGTGAGAGATTTGATCTCTCTTCCGGATAATAGTTTTTTAAACGTGTTTTGTAGGATATAATCAAAGAGTTTCTAAACCCAGACGCGTAACATCGCAAGCATACCAGACCTGGATTTTAGAAGTCAATGAGAGAAGTAAAAAGTTATTCCTTAGTTGTTAATTTTCTCGAAATCCAAAGGCATAACCTATATTCGAGCCAAGTAGTTGAACATATTATTACTCCAAACTCGGGAAAGTGACAAACTGACGAGTTTTCATTTTGCTCCCTTTGGAAACGACAGGCTGTGGTCTATCTTGGGTTAGTTATACCCAATGATGTGTTTCTGCGCATGAGCATAGCTAGCCATCGTCGCCATGACATCGCCTACAAGTCTTCATACTGTACTGTCTTTGATATAATATGTATCTCTATATCTATTACTGGTACATAACCATTATACCGTAGAATAAGAAGCTCACTTGCTACATTTTGACTACGTGAAATGTAACGTTACAGGCTGAGCAGAATAATACGGATTTATCGACTTTCATTCCGGTCAAAATGTCTAAACTACAGTTGCTGAACGTGTATGTTACCGAACGACTAACAGCGGCAGTTGCAGAGATATCCGTGGCGGTCGACAGAACGGTAGTAGAGTTGTATGAAGAAATCTCCCGTTCTAAGGAGGAGAATAACCGTCTGCGAAGGCTGTTGGATTTGGTTTTCAACCCGGAGATAAAGTTACACAAAGCAGGTTTGTATTGACTAGCTACTGTATTTGCCAGAATAGATTCCGACCCTACACTCGCTTACAGCTGCATTGGGGGTCGGACCCCATTCATAGTCATAGATGCTAACTGATGCTGCAGCCCAATTGATGATAGAATCTTCTGCTCAGGGGACTTTTGTTAATAAGAGCCCGACTCTCGTTCTTAACATTAAAACGCATCGCTTGCGGTACGGTTTTGGAAACATAAGGAACGTATCCTTCATATCAACAATAAACTATTTCCAAAATGACTATACACCGTAGGATTGGGGTTAGTGTTCCCACGGCCATATCTCCATGTTTACAGCTCTTTGTTTTTGAACGTTTTTTTTTTACAGAAGACAGATGGAAGACATAGTCGGTCACCTGTGCAAATTAGCTATCTAGCGTGGGCCGAACACCTGTATGTATACATAACTGGGGAGGAAGTGTCGTTCGACAACTGGGGGCACACACGGCATATAGATCTGTGCAGTAAGTGTATAATTATTTATTTGAGAGATTATTTATTGCAGATCAGGGGCATTATCTTATGTTTCGAATGTAAGATCCAACTAACTTGGTCATCCGTTAGTGATGGGGGGAAAAGGAGATTTAGTTACATATCAGGAGATTGTTTTCTTATATATCGCATCGTTTTGAAAATTTAGCAATGTATATCTTTTTTTTGCTAGTTCACCAAAACTCCATATCCTTTTCTCCACTTTCTTTTTAAAAAGGGAGACAATTTGTTTTCAGCACATTTATTTCCATGACTGATCAAAACTTGTTTTCCCTCTCTTGTCCCTCAGGAAGCCGGTCTGACCCCAGTGCAGCTGTATAGCAAGTGTAGGGTCGGAACCTATTCAGGCTACCTCTGTATTAGCTCAACTTAAAGGAATCAAACTGATATCAAGTTAATACAAGAATTGAGCTTCTATTGTAATATTGACTCTATAAAGATGTTCTAATCAATAACATGGAAGTGATCAATAGCTAAGTAGCATTTTTAACATTCAATTCTAAGTAACTTTATATTTCTCCATCAGATGCCCAGCAGCTCACTCACCTCATATCTGAAGAGGTTCCCCCTGAACAGCAGCACTGTGAGCAGGAGTGGAGCCCCAGTCTGGTTCAGGAGGACCCAGTGCCCACACAGATTAAAGAGGAACAGGAGGAACTACAGACCAGTCAAGAGGAAGAGCAGCTTCAAGGGCCCTTTGATACCAAAGACTCCATATTCACTTCTCCCTGTGTGGAAAGTGACTGTGATCAGGAGAACCCATCTCAGCCCTCACATCTTTACCAAACCCAAACTGTGGAGGACAGAGAGAGGGGTTCTCTACTCACCAACACATCTATAGAGATCAAAACAGAACCTGATGGAGAGGATTACAGAGTATCAGAACCAGCCAGTGACTCTCAGCCCCTCTCTGCAGTAAATCCAGACTGTTCTGCAGCTCAGAGTGAAAACATGGAAAGTGATGATGAGGTGGAGAGTGGAGGACTACAATCAGGGTCTAAGACACTCGAATCAAAAAGAAAACAGATTGAGAATGGAGAAAGGTTCCATACCAGTGCTGGAGGCAGGACGGCCACTATGTTGCCCCGTTTGACATCTTCTAGTCAAACGTATGCTGCTCCTTATTGTTGCAAGGTGTGTGAAATATTTTTTTTATTTGAGAAAAACACACACAGAGCATAAAGAATGCCAGTGTGGTGTATGTGGAAAAAACATATATATTCTACAGAAAGTATGACAGGTCACCTACAAACTCATACTGAAGAAAACATTTCTTGTCATGATTGTGGCAAATGTTTCTCTTAAGAATAGTGATCACACAATACATAGGAGTCACACAGCAGACAAACCATATTGGTGCAATCAATGTAGGACATACTACACACAGAACGTACACCTTAACCTGTTAACGCCTGGTGTGACATGTCACGGTGTCTCTAAACACCTGGGGCCTCATTCATCAGTGTGTACGCACAAAACATTCTCTAATCCTAGCATGTCACCGTGTCTCTAAACACCTGGGGCCTCATTCATCAGTGTGTACGCACAAAACATTCTCTAAACCTAGCATGTCACGGTGTCTCTAAACACCTGGGGCCTCATTCATCAGTGTGTGGGCACAAAACATTCTCTAAACCTAGCATGTCACGGTGTCTCTAAACACCTGGGGCCTCATTCATCAGTGTGTACGCACAAAACATTCTCTAAACCTAGCATGTCACGGTGTCTCTAAACACCTGGGGCCTCATTCATCAGTGTGTACGCACAAAACATTCTCTAAACCTAACATGTCACGGTGTCTCTAAACACCTGGGGCCTCATTCATCAGTGTGTGGGCACAAAACATTCTCTAAACCTAGCATGTCACGGTGTCTCTAAACACCTGGGGCCTCATTCATCAGTGTGTACGCACAAAACATTCTCTAAACCTAGCATGTCACGGTGTCTCTAAACACCTGGGGCCTCATTCATCAGTGTGTACGCACAAAACATTCTCTAAACCTAGCATGTCACGGTGTCTCTAAACACCTGGGGCCTCATTCATCAGTGTGTGGGCACAAAACATTCTCTAAACCTAGCATGTCACGGTGTCTCTAAACACCTGGGGCCTCATTCATCAGTGTGTACGCACAAAACATTCTCTAAACCTAGCATGTCACGGTGTCTCTAAACACCTGGGGCCTCATTCATCAGTGTGTACGCACAAAACATTCTCTAAACCTAACATGTCACGGTGTCTCTAAACACCTGGGGCCTCATTCATCAGTGTGTGGGCACAAAACATTCTCTAAACCTAGCATGTCACGGTGTCTCTAAACACCTGGGGCCTCATTCATCAGTGTGTACGCACAAAACATTCTCTAAACCTAGCATGTCACGGTGTCTCTAAACACCTGGGGCCTCATTCATCAGTGTGTACGCACAAAACATTCTCTAAACCTAGCATGTCACGGTGTCTCTAAACACCTGGGGCCTCATTCATCAGTGTGTACGCACAAAACATTCTCTAAACCTAGCATGTCACCGTGTCTCTAAACACCTGGGGCCTCATTCATCAGTTTTGAACTTGATAGGAAAGTGTGCGTATCTCCCCCCATGCATATACACAACTCCTAGTGGTTGATCAACTGTATTGCAAGCAAATCTTATTTAGGTGGAAATGGTTTGATGGAAATTATAATAATGGCTAATAAAAAGACAATGTAATCCTTATGATAAAACTGATGCATTTGCCGTTGGTATATCATATATTAATTTTACTTTTACTATTTAAAGTCCTAAATCATAATCACATTACAGGACATGTCTCTATTATTATATAGGACTAAATCATAATCACATTGGAAGACATGTCTCTATTATTATATAGGACTAAATCATAATCACATTACAGGACATGTCTATTATTATATAGGACTAAATCATAATCACATTGGAAGACATGTCTCTATTATTATATAGGACTAAATCATAATCACATTACAGGACATGTCTATTATTATATAGGACTAAATTATAATCACATTGGAAGACATGTCTCTATTATTATATAGGACTAAATCATAATCACATTACAGGACATGTCTATTATTATATAGGACTAAATCATAATCACATTGGAAGACATGTCTCTATTATTATATAGGACTAAATCATAATCACATTACAGGACATGTCTATTATTATATAGGACTAAATCATAATCACATTACAGGACATGTCTCTATTATTATATAGGACTAAATCATAATCACATTACAGGACATGTCTCTATTATTATATAGGACTAAATCATAATCACATTACAGGACATGTCTATTATTATATAGGACTAAATCATAATCACATTACAGGACATGTCTATTATTATATAGGACTAAATCATAATCACATTACAGGACATGTCTCTATTATTATATAGGACTAAATCATAATCATATTACAGGACATGTCTCTATTATATAGGACAAAATCATAATCATATTACAGGACATGTCTATTATTATATAGGACTAAATCATAATCACATTACAGGACATGTCTCTATTATTATATAGGACTAAATCATAATAACATTACAGGACATGTCTATTATTATATAGGACTAAATCATAATCACATTACAGGACATGTCTCTATTATTATATAGGACTAAATCATAATCACATTACAGGACATGTCTCTATTATTATATAGGACTAAATCATAATCACATTACAGGACATGTCTCTATTATTATATAGGACTAAATCATAATCACATTACAGGACATGTCTATTATTATATAGGACTAAATCATAATCACATTACAGGACATGTCTCTATTATTATATAGGACTAAATCATAATCACATTGCAGGACATGTCTTATTATATAGGACTAAATCATAATCACATTGCAGGACATGTCTTATTATATAGGACTAAATCATAATCACATTACAGAACATGTCTCTATTATTATATAGGACTAAATCATAATCACATTACAGGACATGTCTCTATTATTATATAGGACTAAATCATAATCACATTACAGGACATGTCTATTATTATATAGGACTAAATCATAATCACATTACAGGACATGTCTCTATTATTATATAGGACTAAATCATAATCACATTGCAGGACATGTCTTATTATATAGGACTAAATCATAATCACATTGCAGGACATGTCTTATTATATAGGACTAAATCATAATCACATTACAGGACATGTCTATTATTATATAGGACTAAATCATAATCACATTACAGGACATGTCTATTATTATATAGGACTAAATCATAATCACATTGGAGGACATGTCTCTCCTTTTCTGACATGACTAGTTTATTCCTGCTACACAACAGGTCTCACTGCACCACCCTCTGTAGAGCTTTGCGGTCGAGGGCGGTGCTGTTGCCATCCCAAGCAGTGATTCAGCCAGTCAAGATGCTCTTGATGGTGCAGCTGTAGAACTTTTTGAGGAGCCGAGGGTCCATGCAAAATCTTTTCAACGTCCTGAGGGGGAACAGACGCTGTCGTGCCCTCTTCATGGGTGTGGTTGTGTGTGGACCAGAGTTTGTAATTGGAGTTGAGCTGTTGGAAATTCCACTCATCGCTTACGGATCAGTCTTTGCTCACCGCTCCAGCTCGCAACTTCTTTTCCCTCTAAATATCGCTCAGCGCTCACAGGGAAAAAAATACTGCCTTTCCAAATTCACTTCATTCATTTTTTGTTTAAAAATATAATTTAACAAACTCCTCATCTACTTTTGTGACTATGTAACATTTGTTTTTTAAGTAGGCTATCGTAAGAAGCTTCAACATTCCTACAACATGTAGGCTATGATGATATGAGAACGCTGGGTTTAAAAAGACAACTGGCAATTTCTCCAATCTATTGCAGCTCAGATACTTCAGTTGTAACTGGCTCTGTTGCGCTCACATTTTACAGTTGACAGACAACTTTTTCACTGTTACAAACGTAGACTTCTCTTTTTTAACAATAGCCTTTGAAGAAATCAAAACGTCTCCAGTGCTGCTGCATGGGCTTATTGGTTGTCTGGCTATATATATTACACAGGCTGTGACCTGTTTCTTGGTCGACTCATATCAACATCTCTGCGCGTTAGTGGTGGTGTAGGCTAAATAACTACAACAGAACAGTGATGAAGGAAATGGAAAATGCCCAGAGCTCATGGCTGATCGGTATCGGAGCAAAATTGAAATGGGCAGACGCTCCACATTTTTTTTATTTTTTTTATACACTCCACGCTCAAGCCAAATTATTCTCCACTTCCATCCTCTGGTGTGGACCATGTTAAGTCCTTAGTGATGTGGACACTAAGACCCGCCCCACTACAGCCCCGTCGATGTGGATGTTGTGCTCTCCCCTCTTTCTCCTATAGCTCCTTGGTCTTACTGACGTTGAAGGAGAGGTTGTTATCCTTGCACCACCCTGCCAAGTCTCTGACCTGCTCCCTGTCGGCTGCCTCGTCCATGACCAGGCCTACCACCTTCATGCTGTCAGCAAACTTGATGACGGTGTTGGAGTTGTACGTGACCACACAGTCGTGAGGGAACAGGGAGTACAGGAGGGGACTAAGCACACACCCTTGAGGGGCCCCTGTGTTGAGGGTTAGCGTGGCAGAGGTGTTGTTGCCTACCCTGTCCAATCATATCCAGGTGGAGGAGGGCAGTGTAAAGTGCAGTAGAGATTGTGTCATCTATGGATCTGTTGGGGCGGTATGCAAATTGAAGTGGGTCATTCAATAGCCAACAATGCTCGAAAGTAAACAGACCCGTAGCCTATTTAAAATATTTGACGATATGGATATGCTACAGCATTGTTGTGCGATAGGAACGTGACATCATAGCCTTTCATCTCAGAGCCTATACCAAGGCAGGAGATAGAAACACAATCATGTATTGATAAGTTAAATATTGAACAACAATTTGTCTTTTTCATAATAGTGTGGGCTGTAGCATTTTACTTTGAAATTGTTCGAATAGACAATCAATCTTGCAGAATGTGCGGCCAGTGATTGGCACCAGCTATAGGCAGCATGCATTTTTTGATTTGAAAAAAACCTACAGAAATGTGATCAAATTTGCCATTGCGCTTTCTTTTAGAAATTGTCATGGCCCAGTTCCAACATCTCTATATCATACAGCAAAAATAGTTTGTCTCTGATTTATCAATGACAACATGGGTATATGTTGAATGCAACAGTTTTATAAATCCCAATAATTTGTCACGCAATGCATTCTCAGACTGGTTGAACAATAACCATCTCAAAATTAGTGTCTGTGTGTGTGTGTGTGTGTGTGTGCGCACTCTGGCTGGCTGTATTTCATACGTGTTCATCTTTTTTCAGCATCCCACCCAAGAAACGTTCAACTGTTCAAGATGCTTTTGCATTCATCACTATGACGACAGTGATTAACTGCTAATAATAATAGTAACTCATTATGATAATGATGATATTGTTTGATTATTTGGTTAGGTTGCCACAGGCCTGAACCAAGCTAATACAAGAGGACGTCCAGCTGCTGACGCCATACACCCTCCAAAGCCACCCAAAGTGGTCCGTACTGGAGTTACCGATGATGTCCGCACGGATCAAATTGAACACTGGCCAGTGAAATGTGAGACGCGGGGTCGCTGCAAAGTCTGCCAGAAAAATGTAACGAATACCCTCTGTCAGAAATGTGATGTAAGACTGTGTTTCACTTTTGAGAGGAATTGCTACAAGTTGTACCACATGCCTTAGTGCAACATGTTTACAATGCAGAGATAATTACACACTCACAAGATGAACAACTTGTTCAATATATATGATGCTTCTTTTAGAACTTGGATTTCAAAAGTGATGAGTCAGGCTTCATGATGAACGTTTATATTTCAATGGTTTTATGACATTGTATTGCTATTGTTGTATTTAAATGCAATGTTACACATTGATACACACACACACTCTCTTCTGTCTTTATCAGAGTCTAATATGTTATGAATTATTATTGAGATTTTGTGTATTTCTGAAGATTTTTGCCATTTCTTTTGCAATTCAGGACTTAACTCAGGGTTATACTTGGTTCACATTGAAATAAAGCTGTAAGATTTGATAAACTGAGTGGTTTCTGTGTTTTGTATTTAAAAGAGACATATGTTACAGTATATGTAATATGTTATTTGGGTCTCCTAATCACAGTTTCATTTTCATGCGAGGACAACTGGGTCTGGGTAAGGGTTAAATGTCATATGAGAACTCATACAAGGGAGAAATAATTTAGGTGCAAAAAGGTGTAAAATCAAATCAAACTTTTGTCACATGCACCGAATACAACAAGTGTAGACTTTACCGTGAAATGCTTATTTACAAGTCCTTAACCAACAGTGCAGTTCAAGAAGAGTTATGAAGATATTTACCAAGTAGACAAAAGTAAAATGTAATGATAAAAAGTAACACAATAAGAATTACAATAACGAGGCTATATACAGGGGGAACCGGTACCGAGGCAGTGTGCGGGGGTACAGGTTAGTCTAGGTAATTTGTACATGTAGGTGGGGGTGAAGTGACTGCATAGATAATAAACAGCGAGTAGCAGCAGTGTACAAAAGGGAGGGGTCAATGTAAATTGTCCGGTGGCGATTGAATTGTTCAGCAGTCATGGCTTGGGGGTAGAAGCTGTTGAGGAGCCTTGTGGTCCTAGACGTGGCCCTCCGGTACTGCTTGCCGTGCGGTAGCATAGAAAACTAGCTTGGATGACTGGAGACTGACAATTTATGGGCTTTCCTCTGACACCGCCTAAGCGAAGGTATATACTGAACAAAAATATTAATGCAACATGTAAAGTGTTGGTCCCATGTTTCATGATCTGAAATAAAAGATCCCATAAATGTTCCATAAGCACAAAAAGCTTATTTCTCTCAATTGTTGTGCACAAATGTGTTTACATCCCTGTTAGTGAGCATTTCTCCTTTGCCAAGATAATTAATCCACCTGACAGGTGTGGCATATCAAGAAGCTGAATAAACAGCATGATCATTACACAGGTGCAACTTGTGCTGGGGACAGTAAAGGCCACACTAATCTTAATTTTCAAGGTAATGGGTGATTTAAACTTAAGACGGCAATAGACGTCAGGAACTTGGCTGTGAGCTAACCGACCAGAGCTGCATTTGTTCAATTCTATTATCAGAGTGTGCCAGTGGACTGCTGGTTTAGTGAGAAAGTGTTTCTTGTGAGGTTTTCTGTCCTCAGATACAGAGAGCTGTGAAAGCCTGTCTGCAAATGAAGAGGTCCCAATGAAGAGCAGTGGTTCTCAGTCCTGGGGACTCAAAGGGTTGCACATTTTTGTTTTTGCCTTAGCACTGCACAGCTGATTCAGATTATCAACTCATCATCAATCTTCAAGTGGTATTTATGTATTCATATTGATGCTATCCTTGATATGATCCTGCTGTTGTCACATGCTACACATGCACATGTGTGTGCATATCCATCTATCTATCCAATGTTATCATGATTTCATATGAGACATTATACTTTCGTAATCCACAATGACCTGGTGATGTGAAAGTATAATAATGACATTATCTTCCATATTCCTACAAATACCCTTTAAGTGGTAATTCCTTCAAAACAATTTCCTACAGTTACCTTGTAGGGCACTGCACAGTTGGGTGACCAGGACCATCTGGGACTGCCTCCTGGAGGAATTCAGGTGTGTGAAGGCTACCTGTGTCCTGCATAACTTCATGAGGATGGACATGAGGACCAGGAGGTGATCTGAAGCTTGCCGCCGTGTCCCAGAGGAGGAGTCTGCTGCTCTGCAGGATGTTTCAAACATGGGGGCCAACAACGCAGAACAGGAAGCAATCCATGTGTGGGAGATCTTCAACTCCTACTTCTTCGAAGAGGGTGCTGTTCCCTGGCAACACCATAGACTACACTATGCACAACCAAAGATTATTTTAAGAGACATCCACATTGCAATAACAGTATTCTTCCATTTACTTAACTATGTCAACTACAGTTATTCAATTCACAGTTTCTCTCCCTTTGATTTCTACTTCTCAGGCGAGGGTCCTGTTTAGGTAAGGGTGTGATGTCTGTACAAAAACAAAACAGGCTATTTTAAATCACCATGTTGAAAAAGGTAGAACAATTAGACACCCTATAACCCACACCTATACGCTATTGTATCAATCTGATTGATGGATTGTGTTGTGTAGTAAGCAGGCTCAGGTGTATAACTGGGGCTCCTTCCACGTTCAGAGAATAGGCAAGAGGGCCAACCATGGAGAATAGTAAGACACTTCATTATTGATATAACTCTGCCTTATTGTTTGTCCTCGTGTGTCTGTGCATGTTTCTCAGTATAAAGTTCTCTGCAGCCACTTAGTGTGGACACCAGGTGAGGCCACACACAGATTCCTGTTGAACACTGTCACTTTAATTACCGTATTTTCTCAATAACAGTCTCTCTCCTTCACTTCATCCCTCTCCCCCCTTCTCCCTAAATCCTCTAGGGTTATATCAGCTGTGTCGGTAAAACCCTCCAACATCTGAACTGGCTACATAGAGAGCACAGCATGATCAGAGGTGAGAGGTCACTTGGTCGGGTCAACAGGAAGTATTATTAAAGAGATGCTTGACATTGAAATACAGATAGAGATGCAGTAGTCCGAGAGTTAATGATCCAAGGTCAGTTTTACATTTCACCTCCTGATGATTATGATGCCTGACAGTGTTAGAATAAAGACAAAACACAAGGCTTAAACATGCTCTCTTTCTCCATCTGTCTCTCGTCTGCAGGTATGTTTTGATGTGAGAGAGGATGCCAACCCCCAGTCCCGTCATCGCCACCTCACCCGCTCTAGTGGTTAGAGTGTTGGGCCAGTAACCGAAAGGTTGCTGGATCGAATCCCCGAGCTGACAAGGTAAAAATCTGTCGTTCTGCCCGAGCAAAGCAGTTAACCCACTGTTCCCTGGGCACCGAAGACGTGGATGTCGATTAAGGCAGCCCCCCGCACCTCTCTGATTTAGAGGTGTTGGGTTAAATGCGGAAGACACATTTCAGTTAAATGCATTCAGTTGTACAACTGACCAGGTGTCCCTCTTTCCCTTCCCTTCCTAAGATAACCTGACTGGGAGCCCAAGGCTGGTTAGGAGACACCACTAGAGACACTTATGTAATTGTGATGAACTGTTAGGTTCTAATTCTCAGAGTAAAAACTCAACAGACACTATGAAAGCTTAAACCAAGTTTATTCAATCAATCAAGTTTATTTTATATAGCCCTTCGTACATCAGCTAATATCTCGAAGTGCTGTACAGAAACCCAGCCTAAAACACCAAACAGCAAGCAATGCAGGTGTAGAAGCACGGTGGCTAGGAAAAACTCCCTAGAAAGGCAAAAACCTAGGAAGAAACCTAGAGAGGAACCAGGCTATGAGGGGTGGCCAGTCCTCTTCTGGCTGTGCCGGGTGGAGATTATAACAGAACATGGCCAAGATGTTCAAAATGTTCATAAATGACAAGCATGGTCAAATAATAATCAGGAATAAATGTCAGTTTATTCTTCCCAGAGGGTCAATACTACTGCATTAGACAAAGACATTGTTCACACAAGCCCTGATATTTAACCATTTCTCCTAGGCTGAGTCTCCTACACATCTGAACAAACATTGTATCTTTACTGCAATGCCTGCCAGTGGGATCACTTTCCCTGCACTCAGCACATTCCAAGCTTAATTACACACACTATATACCTTCTTCCTACAGATAACCATTAACTTCTGGTGTAGACCCTCTAAACCATAGCACTCAATATTTCAATAGGATACCTGATAATTAACCCTATCCCAAGTTTAGGTGTTAGTACCCAGAATCCATCAGAACTAAGAGAATATTAGGATAGCGCTGTGATTCATTAATCATATGCTGTCTTCCCTGCTTCTCTGTTCTTACCTCTTTCGCTATCTGTCTTTTACAACTCTCTCGCCACCTCCTTCTTCCTCTGTTTTTATAATTCACAACGGATGTGCATTGAAGTACAGATTGAACTGGCATTTATAATATTACAATTATAATATTTATAATGCATGTATTATGTATTTATAACACATGGATAATGAACATCTTTCATTAAAGCGTTTCACATTATCTACTGGTTGAAATGAAGTCTCTCATTTGATGAAATACTACACCTATCCCGTGTTTATCAGATCAATGCAGATAAAAGAAATTAGATATATTAAGATTAACCTGTTTTAGAGTATTTACATGATGCATAGGAAGTGTAGTGTGCTGTTTTCAAATTATATTTCTGTATATTTTAATTACAAATCAGCCTTTAACTAGTAAAATCATGTTTCTAGTCTAATGCATAGTTACAATGTGTAACCATTGATGTCCCAGGACCAAGATTGGTAAACACTGTTGAAGTGTATAATTGTAATACATACATGCAGACACAGCATCATTCAAAGACTGGAATTTGATACTCCTGGTATTGGATATGACTGAAAAATTATCCCAAAGACATTCATACCTGAACTGCACCTTTATTTGCAAGGTAGAGTACATGGTCAGTGAATATATTAAATGTACAGGCTACAATGTGGGGATCTCAAGCATGGTAATAACTACATGTATATACGGCATCTTTGGCACAAAGTTATATTATATTCTACTCAATCCATAGGCTTCATTAATGTCATTGACTGTTTTGAAGTTGATATAACTGGCTATGATAGCTGAGGTTCATAGCTAAGTTCTGAACTAATATGTTGACTGTAATGAAACAGGCATGGAGCAGGTCTCGAACCCTTGTCCTTCTAGCCCGAGGTCCGGCGCGCTATCGACTGTGCCGCAAAAGTATACTCCAGCGGCAGAGTCGATATCCGCGCTTATAAACCCAAGATCGTTACAATACCAAATGTTTTAGGGTCCATAAACAGATCGGTAACATGGCTAGCTACACATCCATAGGTGTAACAGGGTTGGTTATGTTTCCACTTGCCTCTAAAGAAATGTGTATTTGATGTTCAAGCATTCTTATTGGTTAGTTCAACTCTGATGACAATAAGGGGTGTTGTGATTGGCCCCACTTGCAGATAGGGGGAGATCGCGAACGTCAGGTCTTCCCAGTATGAAAATGTGATGCAAGGGGTAGGTCATGTTCTGAATACTGTTTTCTATTTTCTATTTTACAATGTGTACAAGTTTGCTGTACGTTACTGATTTTATACATGTGTGGGTATATGGTACCTGTTAGGGATTGAGGGGCTTTCTGGGATGTGCTTTGGCATATGATTGCTGTAAATAAGTGTGTTAGCTGGCATACACCGATGTCATGGTCACATAAGCCACGGCTAACACAGTTGTCTTCATGCTACAGATTTTGCCATCGACAGCCATCAATACTGTTAAGCCCTGCACAACTAACGTGCTGTTTCCCATTTAACAACAGGTATTTACACATGTTATATTTTGTATTATATTTTGTTCGCCCAGTAGGAAAATGTGATGCAAGGGAAATAAATTATGCTCAACTGGGACCACTGGCCGAAGTGATTTATTATGAGAAAACACAACGCATGGAGAGTACATAAAACATCTGTTACATAGGCATACAGGTATTTTTATCCTCCACTGCACAATAAGCAAGAAAATAGTTAGCTAGCTAACGTTACATTACTTCATCTATCTGCATTGCATGACAAATATCAGCAAAGCAAGCTTACAAAATTGTACATTCAATTTGCAGTAAACTCTTTAGCTAGTTAGATTCTTTATATCCGCTGTTTCACAAGATGACAGCCTGGAATTACAGAATTACAATTTCATACGCATGTCACAATACCCATAAAGCTAGCCAGTGCTAATGTTAGTTAGTCAGCTAGCTTCCTAAATTGTGATTTTCGTAAATTAACTTTATGACAACAAAAAAATATGCATAATCGTTTGTCGCTACATTAACTAACATATTCCTCTCAACTGTAATTTTTTTGCATGATTCGTTATGACGATATAATCACTGCCATTTGCTCCCATCCTAGTATTATTATTATTTATTTTATAGGGGTTATAATATCTCATTACATAAGGACCTTAAGGGATATACATACACTTATAATTCTAACAGCTTTTTTGTTAGTAGAGTATTTAATTGTCTTAAAATACAGTTCAATTTCTTTTTGTAGGGTAAGAACATTAGTTTTTTTTGTTTGTAAATTTACATTTGTAAATATGAAATTTGGCCAAAAGAATAATGAAATTAATTACCCAAAATGTTTCAGTTTATTCCTATCGTAGGTAAAGAATCCAAGCAGTATATGTCTCCACAATAGTGTAAGACCTTCATAAATGTGTTCAATTATACATCTACTGATGTCTTGCCACAGTTTTCTTACATGAATACAATGCCAAAAAAGACGCAACACTGTTTCTGGGTGGTCATTACAAAAGGAGCAATTTGAGTTGATGTTTTCCTTAAACTTCTTCATATAGTGGTTGGCAGGATAATATTTATGAATAATTTTAAAGGAAACGTACTTCATTTTGTTAACAAGTAGGTATGTGTGTGGCAACATCCAAACTTTTCCCCAACAGATATTATCAATAAATCCATTCCAATAAGGCATGACATAAGGTATACAATATCCTGCTGAAACAAGGTTCGTATCGCTCTGTTGTTGAATGGACCAAAAGAGAAACAAATCTTTCCTACTGATGAGTCAACAAGGTCAATAGAAAGTAGGCTCTGAGGGTCTTGACACGTTCCTGAATAATAAAGCAACACCTGAGAGAATGGCATCTAAAACAATTGCAAAATCTTTAGGTGTTACAGGGACCTTGTAAAGTGATAAGAATTCCTTATAACTGAGTAAAAGACCCTCTGCATTTACCAGTTGGCTCACCAATAGGATATTATTTCAGAACCAATATTCTAAAAACAAAGAAGTATTTTTATACAATATATCCCGATTATTCCATATATAATATCTGTGTGGAGAAAAATTATGTTTATAAATTAAGGACAATGACAAGAACCTGCCGATGAAAAGCAGAAAGTTTCACTGGAACTTTGTCAATATTATAATTGCAAAACAACATGAAGTTAAGGCCACCAAAAGTAGAGAAGACATGATGAGGAATAAAATTCCAGATAGAAGTGGGTCGTCTTAGGAATTGTTTTATCCAATTGATCTTAAAAGTATTATTTAAGGTAGTAAAGTCCAGGAAATTCAGCCCACCACTCTCATAAGTGTTCATTACAACAGTTTTCCTAATGTAATGGGTACGGTTTCTCCACAGACGTTGAAAAGTATCTGGTCTCTCTCCTTGCTTATTTTACTGTGAAGATATAAAGATAGAGTGCCATATGTTAGTCTAGAGAAACCTTCAGCCTTGGTTATTAGGACTCTTCTGTTTAAAGATAAGTCCCTCTGTAGGCATTGATTTAGCTTCTTCTGGGTTTTTTTAATATGAGGGTTAAAATGTAGTAAGCCTCTAGACTTCTGATCCTTAGTAATGGTTATGCCTAAATATGTAAGTTCTTCTTTCACTGGAATACCATAATATGAAGGTGTCACATAATCTTTGACAACCATGAGTTCACATTTATTAATGTGGGAATTTATCGTCAGTATCGTCAGCCTTATCATCAGCCTTATCAGGCTTATCATCCTAGTATTTTTGTCAGCCATGTTGGGTCTCAGAGCGTCAAATTCATCACGGGAACCACTCGATATGATTGACTGGTGATTTGCATAAAGTTGGGGAAAGTTTATATTTTTCACCGCCGAAAGGGCCCGCCCTCATTCCATTGAAAATGAATGGGAAGCGGTGTCTTTAGTTTTTCACCCTATTTATATAGGCTATCTCAATTGTAGTTTTTTTTGTCGATATAATGTTACTGGTAGAGTAGAATAATAGGAACACGTCGACTTTCATTCCGCTCAAAATGTCTAAGCTACAGTTGTTGAACTTGTATGCTACTGAACGACCAACAGTGGCTGCTGCTCTAGAGATAGCCGTAGCCAAAGAGACAACCATAGCAGAGTCGCATGAAGAAGTCTACCATTTGAAGGAGGAGAATGGCCGTCTACGAAGACTGTTGGATTTGGTTTTCAAGCCAGAGATAAGGTTACACAGAGCAGGTTTGTATTGCTTAGTTACCGTATTAGCTAGCCAAGTATCTGAACTCCTCCATGGAGTTGAGCTCAGGCTAAGAAAAATGAATGAACCTCGAACTCTGGAGTCTCTGTGCAGTCGATATGTCAAAATGTAAGTTCTTAAACTACGGACGTCAAACATTCAGGCTGCGAAGACTCTATGGGCGGCTGCCCTTGGAAGAGTGGGTATAATTTGTGGAACGATCCAACAGGAATCTGTTACAAAAACTTCGTAAAGACCAAGGTTGTCAACAAACAACGCATACAAAGTAGCATGATCAATTGACCTAGCTAACTAGCTGCCGAATAGGCATCAACTCACCCACGTAGTTTATTCTTAATGTTTGTCATTAGGCTACCAAATCAAATGTTATTTGTCACATACACATGGTTAGCAGATGTTAATGCGAGTGTAGCGAAATGCTTGTGCTTCTAGTTCCGACAATGCAGTAATAACCAACGAGTAATCTAACCTAACAATTTAACAACAACTACCTTATACACACAAGTGTAAAGGGATAAAGAATATGTACATAAAGATATATGAATGAGTGATGGTACAGAACGGCATAGGCAAGATGCAGTAGATGGTATCCAGTACAGTATATACATATGAGATGAGTAATGTAGGGTATGTAAACATTATATTAAGTGGCTAGTGATACATTTTTACATCAATTTTTCCATTATTAAAGTGGCTGGAGTTGAGTCAGTATGTTGGCAGCAGCCACTCAATGTTAGGGATGGCTGTTTAACAGTCTGATGGCCTTGAGATAGAAGCTGTTTTTCAGTCTCTCGGTCCCTGCTTTGATGCACCTGTACTGACTTCGCCTTCTGGATGATAGCGGGGTGAACAGGCAGTGGCTCGGGTGATTGTTGTCCTTGATGATCTTTATGGCCTTTCTGTGACACCGGGTGGTGAAGGTGTCCTGCAGGGCAGGTAGTTTGCCCCCAGAGTGAGGACATACATTTTTCAGAATAAACATAGCGAGTAAAATGTAATTAAATAGCCCACTCCCTACCCGGTATCTTATTCTGCTGCTATACAACTTTGTATGCGTTGTTTGTTGCCAACCTTGTTATTTACCACGTTTTTGGGACAGATTCCTGTTGGAATGTAACACATTATACCCACCTGCCCTTGAATGTTTTGGTACACCTACTGGAGAGCTGCTCTTTGTCTACACCCATTAATCATTGTCCACACCCTCTAGTCTAACAGATTGACCACCCTGCTCGTGTGCGCGAGCATTGCAAAATAAATGTAGAAATCTGTCATTCAATTATTGCACCCACACTGCTCGCGTGCGCCAACAAGCGTCTGCGTTGCCAAGGGCTAAAATAGAAATCAGTTCTATTTCTGACACAGATTGCGCTGCAAGTCCTGCCTCTCCCATCTCCTCATTGGTTTATAGAAGCAGGTACCTACGTGCTATCTCCTCATTGGTTATACCCACATGGGTAACTGAAAGATGAACAAGGTCAGTGGCGGTAATGCACCTAATTTATGAAATTTGCCAATCGCAATATAAAGTCAAGAGAAGAAAAGGCCTGGAAGGAAGAGAGATGACTAGAAACGATTCAGTTGACTGTTTTATGTGTGGATTAATTGACTGAGGAGAGGACCTTGTGCATTTCAGGTAAAATAACAACTCAATGTTTATATCCCAGGACAAATTAGCTAGCAACAGCAAGCTAGCTAAATAGGACAAATTAGCCAGCAAGCTAGCTAGCTAAATTGCCATAAATGTTTAATGCTTTTCGACCTGTCCCCAAATTTAATATAATTGGTTCAGAGTTTGTTTTGATATTTTAACCTGCGTGTCGTGATCGCGTTTGGTGTGGGGGGACGAAATAAATTCATGCACGATGGTTCCGTGTAAAGCCACCCATCTCTTTAAGGATCCACATGAGGTCATGTGCTCAAGGTAAAGACTAAAAGTAGAAGCCTACAATAAGGAAAAATTACAGGTAAAACAAAGAGCCCAGATAAAAAAAAGATTTTATAAATATTAGATGACGCCTTACCCAGACACACTTGTCTAAACTGATGGGTCATGTGAAAGAAATGCTGTAACCACCAGCCACATCTTGCCAAGTGGATGGATCTCTACCGAAGGTGCAAACGGTACAGCCAAATGGTTACTTGCATAGTAGCAATATCAAAAATAGACCATGTCAATAGTGTCAATGCCAGTAGAGAAATAAAATAATATACATTAGTACAAGAATAATATCAATAATGATATCAGTGATAGATGAGTGAGTTCTATGCATACAATCAGGGGCAAAGTGGCTGAGCAGCAGGTTAATAAAATAAAAAATAGTAGCAGCAACGTATTGTGTGTGTTAGGAGAGTCATGTGAATAGAGATATTGCAGATTGTGCTGATGACTGGGAACTCGCCCCCAGTGATAAACGGGTCCGTCCGAACCACGCATGAACAAGGGAATCTATATTTGAAGAGCCTGTTTCTGTCCTGACCTTGACTTTGGTGCAGGGCATGTGATGTCCATAGCCTCTTCATCGCAAAACTCCCTGATCTTCTCAAAAATATACATTTGTCTAGCTGTGTCTTGTCCAGGTGGTGCTTGTACAGGCAGACCATCTATGGGAGGAAGGATGTCAGCGTTGCGCAGCAGTTGAAACCTGGTACTGACTGGGTCCAGAAGCTCCGTGGCGACAACAACACCCGGCTCCAGATCATCGAAGCTGTAAAACAAAAAATGTTGACGACATTACAACCTTGCATAACAACAATTCACCTCCCAAGATTGGATAAGAAGAATAACCTCATACAATACATTATATTCACCTAAAGTACTGGTACTGCTTGATCTGTGGCAGTGGCCTGAAGTATGGAGTCAGGTGTTGTTGCCAGCCATAGCGTTGCACCGTACTATCCTCCAGTCCACCCAGCTGTGGGACGTTGACCCCTGTCACAGTGCTTCACAACACCAGCAATCTCGGAGAAAGTGTTCACTCTGGTCTTTCTGAAGCGCTGCTTGAGGCCGAAGCACCTGTTGGGGGAAAACTTGGTGTGGCCTGTGATCAGGAAGTGAAGGTCCAGACTGTGGTGGAGGTTGTGCCGAGTCCACCAGGCACAATACCAGAGCACAAACTTGTTCTTGTTTTGCCACTGCAGTTATCACAATTCAGGTCCCCACGTGTTTCCCCAACTCCGTAGTTGGTGAGGACACGGTGCACGTAGCTGATGACTGCGCTGCTGCCTTTGATGAAGGCATGTCATCCAGCAATCAAGTAGTTGACTTGTGGTATTCCTTCACAGCAGACACCAAACAAGCCACACTTTTGAGTTAAAAAGTAGATGGGACCTGGCTGCGTAGGGTCAGAAGGATAGTGCACCTGCAAACAACTAACATTAAGAAATTCAACTGAATTGTCTCACCCCTGTCAGTCTGTCTATACACAGCTCAGTGAAAGGCATTTCCCTGTGTCTGTCGTGGAAATATTCAGTCAATAACGTTTCTCAAATACCGGGGGCTGTGAGTTCAAATAGACTTTTATTACAACATAATAAAAGCCGAGCTGGATCATGAAAACAACTAACTTTCCAGCCTTGCCACATACTCTTTATACATTTCTCCTCCTTACGTCACACACAGTAACTCCTCTTAATGACTCATCTCCTCTGGCATTTAGCCACCGTTGTCTTATTGCCTTGCACTCATTTAAATTTGGTTTCATATTAGGGCATGGAAACTTTAATAAACAGTCATGTCCACTCCCCAGACAGGTGCACATCTAATGGTGTCTAATGACCCAGACACACAGTGCACTATTCTTGCTGGCTCCTCTGAAATGAGCACACCTGTTATGGAAAAATCCCAATAGGCATAATCAACCATAGCAACAGTAAATATTAGGCCATAGCACTGGTACAGAAATAAACAGTCATGTCATCCTGCGAACTCCTCTGAAATGAGCTCACATGTTCTGGAAAAATACCAATACTTCCCATATGTAGTTTGTATATATCCCATCTATGTCCTTAATCAGTATAAAGGAGGACATGTTGCTTACTTGTTGAGTAAAGCTGTAATGTATCCTGATGTCTTTGCTTGCTGGTTCAGTAGGGGCCCCCAGAGACAACTACATGTCTTGACAGGTGGTCTTGCAGTCAGCAACCATCTTCTGGTAGACAGACTCACTCTGAACAAGCAGGAGATGATGCTCTTGCTTCTTCAGCTTGGCTGACTTAACAGCTTAGATCTGAAGACCTGATAGTTGTTTCTCTGGTACTGCCAGCGCAGGTCTGTCCTGGACTTAGTGCTTGATGTGGGGCAGAAGTTTTCTCCACAGATTCCTGAAGACAGTCTGATGACACATACCTCTGGAAAATACATAATTTAAGATCTTTAAAGTAGTGGCAAACATGTTGGAGGTAAATTTAAATAATCAAAATGTTATTATGCTTCACACAAGTGTTGTCATCGATTCCTTGTAGAGACGCCACACCGCTGCTTTTGTCATGTGATGGTAGCAGTTTCCACCAGAGTTTGTGTCCTGGGTGGCGTCCTGGTAATACTATGGCATTATCCTCTGGGTGGCGTCCTGGTAATACTATTGCATTATCCTCTGGGTGGCGTCCTGGTAATACTATGGCATTATCCTCTGCGTAGTTGTTGATGAAGTTCACCACTCGCTGCAAGTCCTCATGCTTCAGGTGTAACTTGTGCTTGCTTGGGCCAGCTCTCTTTTTGATGGGAGGCATCAGACCAGTCTCCTTGTATGACTGGTGGAGGAGAGTCTGTTATTCTACTGATGCTGAAAGACAAATTCCAGATACCCGTAATCACCGTCAGACACACCTGGCTAACTTGATGGGTCATGTAATCATCTGGTGAAGTGGATTCTTGTTTAGACGTGTAGCTAACGTAAACTCACCCCATTCCGTACAAATGTGGGCAACCGCAACATTCAAACGAGGCTACAAAGAAAACTAATGGGACTGTAGCAACTGTGTTGACTTCAAAATTGGGGGTGTGAACTAGGTTTCTATTCAAGCATTGATCGACATGGTAATGGCTCTATAGTATTGGAGAAAAGTTGAAAAAATGGACCCTCCGTTACATCTTGACGTGTCATGTCGTAATGTACAGCACGCATAAAGCAACTATTTCTGTCTTACAATCTCTCTCCACCAGGTGTAGCACTTTTCTCATTGTTTAAAAACAAGAAATGGACAGTGACAGGGGTAAGGGGGGATACCTAGTCATTTTTTGAGTCATCATTGCATGCGATCATCATTCTCAAAGCCGCTGTTTACTTCTAAGATAACTTTAGCACCGCCCTAAAAACCCGATTCAAATTCTACAAAAACCTTCAAATAGGTATGTAATGACTTATTATATAAACTCTTTATAGTGTTTTATTTACATTTTAGAGGCGATAAGGTGATAAGTTGGACAGATCGAGTGAAAAAAAAAAAAGCAATTTTCCCACAACATCTCTCCTTATCACACATTAGTTTCGCTTCCCCACCCGCCATTTTTAAAAAGACCTGACGGGGCTCATTGCCTGCTTGAATTATGCAGAAACGGGCAGCGTTTAGGTAATGTAATTGATTCTGTTTGAAAGGGGAGAAATTGTGCTTTACAATGGTATTGACATTACAATTGATCTGGAAGTATTACGTTTTTGGGGAGCTAAAATAAGGGCAATTGTACGGACCAAGGCGATGTACGAGTTTACGTTAGCTAGCTAAACAATGAACCATAATCCCAATCCATAGAGTACTAGCAATACAACCCGGTTGTCATAGCTAGCTAAAGTTAACAAAATAGGTTTGATGTTAGCTAGCTAACATTAAGGCTATAACTAGCAATGAAAACTGCTTTCTGACAATTAAGAAACGTATATCTGAAACTGTAACTAGACTCTTACCCGTTTACGTGGATGAACGCTTCACGGCAGACTTCAACCCCTTTCATTAAACAAGACGTCCTGTGTCGTTTCCGTTCAGTTTGTGCAGCGTGCTTGGCCCGTTGTGTCAAGTCACTCTGGTTGAGAGCAGTTCTCCATGGCTGACGTTATATCTTTAGAAAAAACAGCAGTAGAAAGGATTATCTACACATATCAAGCAGCTCATTTTATAGACCGATGCTACACTGCAGACCAATTCGAAACTCCTCTCTCGGCATGTCCAGCCCATTCATTATGGGGCGGTAGGTAGAGCGTTGGACTAGTAACCGAAAGGTTGCTAGATCGAATCCCCGAGCTGACAAGGTAAAAATCTGTCGTTCTGCCCCTGAACAGGGCAGTTGACCCATTGTTCATTGTAAATAAGAATTTGTTCTTAACTGACTTGCCTAGTTAAATAAAGAATCCCAAGAAGACTCAAGGCTGTAGTCACTGCCAAAGGTGCTTCAACAAAGTCCCGAGTAAAGGGTCTGAATACTTATGTAAATGTGTATTTCTGTTTTACATTTTTAATACATGTTTTTGCTCTGTCATGGGGTTGTGTGTGTGTGTGTGTGTGGATTAATGGGAAAAACTATTTAATCAATTTTACAATAAGGCTGTAATGTAACAATGTGTAAGAAGTCAAGGGGTCTGAATACTTCCTGAATGCACTGTAGTAAAATACGGATCCCCAGAATGCACTGTAACTGCAACTGTATTGTTGAATCAAAGAGCTGTTCTAAATCAAACAGAAATGATAAAATAACTAGGTAGATTATTCAACATTTCATAATTGCATGTTTTATGGCCCAGATAATTGAATTTAGGATTCTGTTTTAGATTGAAAAATGTATAATTATTGAATAATTTGCAACTCTATTTCCTATTTTTCCTCCATCAGATTCCCACCAGCTCACTCACCTCATATCTGAAGAGGTTCCCCCTGAACAGCAGCACTGTGGGCAGGAGTGGAGCCCCAGTCTGATTCAGGAAGACCCAGTGCCCACACAGATTAAAGAGGAACAGGAGGAACTCAGGACCAGTCAAGAGGAAGAGCAGCTTCAAGGGCCCTTTGATACCAAAGACTCCATATTCACTTCTCCCTTTGTGGAAAGTGACTGTGATCAGGAGAACCCATCTCAGCCCTCACATCTTTACCAAACCCAAACTGTGGAGGACAGAGAGAGGGGTTCTCTACTCACCAACACATCTATAGAGATCAAAACAGAACCTGATGGAGAGGATTACAGAGTATCAGAACCAGCCAGTGACTCTCAGCCCCTCTCTGCACTAACTCCAGACTGTTCTGCAGCGCCGACTGAAAACAAGAAAAGTGATGATGAGGTGGAGAGTGGAGGACTACAATCAGGGTCTAAGACACTCGAATCAAAGAGAAAACAGATTGAGAATGGAGAAAGGTTCCATACCAGTGCTGGAGGCAGGACGGCCACTATGCTGCCCAATTTGACATCCTCTAGGCAAACGTATACTGCTCCTAATTGCAAGGTGTGTAGGAAGACTTTTGTCTCAAACATTTTCTTTATATCATATGTATTGAAAACATAAAAAAAGGATAAGGAATGCCTGTGTGGAAAATACTTAAATTCCTCAGAATGTACAGAGTTTCCCCAATATTCATTTAGCAGAGTAGCTTCCACTCTTATGACGTTTTATTACGATTTTTACATTTATTCATATATATTTATATATATATCTTTTGGGTGGGGGCATATATTAGTTCTGCCGAGACACGATTTTTGTATATTTGATGCATTTCGTTGTTTGGGGTAGATGCAGATGCTTGCTTCAGCCTATGTATTCAAAGCAGCTATGCTGCACATGTTATAAGTCTTTTAAAGGGAAAACATTTGAATATGGTGTTAACACTGTTTTTTTATTATTATTTTTTATCCCCAATTTCGTGGTATCCAATTGCTAGTAATTACTATCTTGTCTCATCGCTACAACTCCCGTACGGGCTCGGGAGAGACGAAGGTCAAAAGCCATGCGTCCTCCGAAGCACAACCCAACCAAGCCGCACTGCTTCTTAACACAGCGCGCCTCCAACACGGAAGCCAGCCGCACCAATGTGTCAGAGGAAACACCGTGCACCCGCCCCCCTTGGTTAGCGCGCACTGCGCCTGGCCCGCCACAGGAGTCGCTGGAGCACGATGAGACAAGGATATCCCTACCGGCCAAACCCTCCCTAACCCGGACGACGCTAGGCCAATTGTGCGTCGCCCCACGGACCTCCCGGTCGCGGCCGGCTGCGACAGAGCCTGGTTGCGAACCCAGAGTCTCTGGTGGCACAGCTAGCGCTGCGATGCAGTGTCCTAGACCACTGCGCCACCCGGGAGGCTGGTGTTAACAATTTAATTAGAATTCATTTTGAAGTAGAATGTCCTATTTTAAAGAGTCACCAAGAACATTTTTGAGATCTTGATGTCGGGGGGAATTTGTGTTTTTAAAGCAAATTTCGTGCAATCCTATACGTTCTGACATGGCTAAGTTTACGGTGTCTCTCCATCCCTTTATATATATATATATATGACCTGCCCAAGCCTTTTATATACAGAAAAAACTGCAGTGTGATTCCCATGTGTGTGCAGGTGAAGCATGGGAAGTGTGAGCCATGCAGGAGGACTGAGGACTGTGCTCAGTGTGATTTCTGTAAAGACATGAAGAAGTTTGGAGGACCCAGTAAGACCAGACAGAAGTGCAGACTCAGGCAGTGTGACGTCCACGCTCCGGGTGAGTCCATTCCATGCTCAGTTGACTCCATTTACATTTTGCAGACGCTCTTATCCAGAGCGACTTACAGGGCAATTAGGGTTAAATGCCTTGCTTGAGGGCACATCGACAGATTGTTCACCTAGTTGGCTCTGGGATTCAAACTAGTGACCTTTTCGTTACTGGACCAATGCTCTGTACCTGAGTCCATAGAGAAGGGTGCATTTAGACCATAGTTAGTTTTAGCATGGGCAGCGTCCAAGCAACCACCAAACCTCACCAAAAGGAGGGGGTGCCTTTATTCATTTACAATATTGAAGCATCTGACCATAGCCCAACACCTAGTGACCTCATCAAGAGGTTTGGAGCTCTTTAAGTAATGGCTAAGATGTTGAGTAGACAGTCGCTGGATCCAGGTTCGAGTCTTGGATGTGACTTCAGTATATTTGATGCATCATGTTATCTCTCTCTGTGTGTGTAGAAATGCTGCGTGTGAAGGATGAGGAGTTTGACGTGTCTGGCTTGAGGAGCAGGGAGAGCCTGAGGAGAGGAGGACATCCGTCTGACGACAGTGAGAATGAGATGGAGTGTGATGAAGCTGCACGCCCGTCACTATAAAAATGCACTGAACTAACAGGCATGGTTGTTGATGACTCTGATGTTTAGATGAACAGAATGAAATAGTCTCTGTAATGCACAGCGCTTAACTCAGACAGCTGTTTGTAGCTGTTGGGAAAGTATTTCAAAGCCTAAACTTGATCACTCAGGATGGAACTTTCCAGTGCTACTGTTTTTGCCATGTAATATTTTATTAAAACAAAAATCAGACAAACATATAGTAGAATAGTTGACCTATTTATCTAGTCTGCTTGTTGTGTGTTCTATGTAAGATAAATATTCCTCAAGGTGCATTCAAGTTGTGAGAGCCATAGGAGGGAAACATGTACTCTGACAAGCAGTTAATGCACAACAATTCTTAATGCAATCTTTTGGAAGCAGTTTTGGATTGTCAGAGTACACGTCTGGCCACTCTACCATAAAGACCTGATTGGCGGAGTGCTGCAGAGATGGTTGTCCTTCTGGAAGGTTCTCCCATCTCCACAGGGGAACTCTGGAGCTCTGTCAGAGTGACCCTTGGGTTCTTGGTCACTTCCCTGACCAAGGCCCTTCTCCCCCAATTGCTCAGTTTCGCCGGCTAGTTCTATTTAAGAATGATGGAGGCCAATGTGTTCTTGGGGACCTTCAATGCTGCAGAAATGTTTTGGTACCCTTCCCCACATCTGTGCCTCGACACAATCCTGTCTCGGATTTCCGCGGACAATTCCTTTGACCTCGTGGCCTGGTTTTGACAAGCACTGACGTCAACTGTTAGCCTTATATAGACAGGTGTGTGCCTATCCAAATCATGTCCAATCGATTGAATTTACCACAGGTGAACTCCAATCAAGTTGTAGAAACATCTCAAGGATGATCAATGGAAACAGGATGCAGGAGCTCTATTTTGAGTCTCATAGCAAAGGGGCTGAGTAATTATTTTTTAAACATTTGAAAAAATGTCTAAACCTGTTTTTGCTTTGTCATTATGGGGTATTGTGTGTAGATTGAGGATTTTCTGTTGGTTTAATCCATTTTAGAATAATGCTGTAATGTAACAATGTGGAAAAGGGGTCTGAGTACTTTCCAAATGCACTGTAATTTCTATACAATACATTTCTTATTTACGAGCACATTATGTTTTCTACAATTGACCTGCTGTCACATTGTCATCACATCTTCTATAACCCTACTCTGGATATGCGAGTGCATTTCTGTTTATTTGCAAAATAGATTTATCTCAGTGAGAATAACCTGTATAAATATAGGTTGAATGAAAAATAGCAACCAAAGTTTTTTTTTTTTCATTCATTGCAGATTGAGACAAAGGACATTTCAGCCAGTCATGTCTCTCAACCAAATTGTCTTTGCTTAAAAACATCTACTTAACACCCATCCCGGATCCGGGAGCATCCTCATCAGTAAAAGCTGACTAGCATAGCCTAGCATAGCGCCACAAGTAAATAATAGCATATAAATATCATGAAATCACAAGTCCAATTCAGCAAATGAAAGATAAACATCTTGTGAATCCAGCCATCATTTCTGATTTTTTAAATGTTTTACAGCGAAAACACTATGTATTTCTATTAGCTAACCACAATAGCCAAAGACTCAACCGCATATTTTCACCATGTTTCTACCGCATAGGTAGCTATCACAAAACCGACCAAATAGAGATATAATTAGTCACTAACCAAGAAACAACTTCATCAGATGACAGTCTTATAACATGTTATCCAATAAATGTATGTTTGTTCGAAAATGTGCAAATTTGAGGTATAAATCATAGTTTACATTGCAGCTACCATCAAAAATCTCACAAAAGCAGGCAGAATAATTACAGAGAGCAACGTGAAATACATAAATACTCATCATAAAATATTTATGAAAAATACATGATGTACAGCAAATGAAAGATAAACATCTTGTGAATCCAGCCAATATTTCCGATTTTTTTTAAAGTGTTTTTACAGCGAAAACACAATATAGCATTATATTAGCTTACCACAATAGCCAAACATACAAACGCATTTATTCACCGCAAAGATAGCATTCGCAAAAACCAGCAAAATATATAAAATTAATCACTAACCTTGAACAACTTCATCAGATGACAGTCTTATAACATCAGGTTATACAATACACTTATGTTTTGTTCGAAAATGTGCATATTTAGAGCTGCAAACCGTGGTTATACTTTGTGAATATGTAGCAACATTTCCCCAGAATGTCCGGAACTATTTTGGACACTCACCTAATCTGACCAAAGAGCTCATAAACTTTACTAAAAAATACATGTTGTACAGCAAATGAAAGATACACTGGTTCTTAATGCAACCGCCGTGTTAGATTTTTTTAAAATAACTTTAGTACGACATACAGCATGCATTATTGTGAGGCAGCGCTCACCAAAAAGGCGGCGAATAGGAGTCAGTATTTTACATAGAAATACGAAATAACATAAATGGTTCTTACTTTTGCTGAGCTTCCATCAGAATCTTGTACAAGGAGTCCTAGGTCCAGAATAAATCGTTGTTTGGTTTTTTAGAATGTCCTTTTCTCCTGTCGAATTAGCAACCTTAGCTAGCCATGTGGCGCGAACATGCCCATCTTCTCTTGACGCAAAGAACGGAAAATTCCAAAAGTCCCAATAAACGTTGAATAAACTGATAAAACTCGGTTGGGAAAAAAAATACTTTATGATGTTATCACATGTATCAAATAAAATCAGAGCCGGAGATATTAGCCGTGTATACCGAATGCTTTTCAGAAGCCAATGTCGACGTCCTTCGCGCGCCTGAGAAGACAATGAAATTTCCAGACTTGTCACTCCAAAAGCTCGTATTCGACCTCAGATCAAGCTAGACACCCCATTCCA
Source organism: Salvelinus fontinalis (assembly GCF_029448725.1). Classification (NCBI taxonomy): domain Eukaryota; kingdom Metazoa; phylum Chordata; class Actinopteri; order Salmoniformes; family Salmonidae; genus Salvelinus; species Salvelinus fontinalis. The sequence continues at coordinate 75,703,137 of NC_074670.1, forward strand.
CCTCCCACTGCCTGTTGACATCTAGTGGAAGGCGTATGAAGTGCATGTATATCGATAGAAATAAGGCAATTGAATAGGAAGGCCCTGGAACAAAGCCTCGATTTCAGATTTTTCACTGCAAAATGAGTTCTGTTTTACTCACAGATATAATTCAAACAGTTTTAGAAACTTGAGAGTGTGTTCTATCCAATAGTAATAATAATATGCATATTGTACGATCTAGAATAGAGTAGAATAGAATAGAGAATAGGCAGTTTAATTTGGGCACAATTTTTTCCAAAGTGAAAACAGCGCCCCCCTATTGACAAAAAAGCTTGTTTCATTTTGGGAAGATGTTGGTTAGGCTACAGATTGCTTATTGCCGCTTCAAAACATGAATCTTTATTTTCCAGGTTATGTTAAAAAAAAAAAAAAAAAAAAAGTGAACCTATTCAAGTTTGACTCCTACGTGAATGTGTTGTGATCACTTTATTTTTACTTTGGTACATAAATTACGGCTGTTGCCGTTTCACATGTCAGAGCAGTTTGGCAATCACTACCTGTACACAGCCAATCTGTAAATAGCCCACCCAACTACCTCACCCCCATATTATTACTTACCCTCTTGATCTTTTGCGCATCATCACTCACGCACATCTATCACTCCAGTATTAATGCTAAATTGTAAATACTTCGCCTCCATGGCCTATTTATTACCTACCTCCCTACTCTTCTACATTTGCACACACTGTACACATAGAAAAATCTTTATTCTATTGTGTACGTTTATTTGTTTAACTCTGTTTCTGACGCACTGCTTTGCTTTATCTTGACAAGGTCGCAGTTGTAAATGAGAACTTGTTCTCAACTGGCCTACCTGGTTAATTAAATGTGAAATAATTTAAAAATCAAACAAAAGTTTTAATCTCGCTGTTCATCACTATTTGAAGATTAAATATTTGGTGTTCGAGGTTGGACACAACGTATAGTATTTAGAAAAAGAAACAGCTTTGAGTTTAGACTTTTACAATGATTCTCAGTAGGGAATACTTCAGTTTGGCCACACGGTGGCGCCAACGGACAAAAACATTCGGCAGATTTAAAACTGGCGAAGCGGATGCTGTCTTTTGGCGAAAGGAATCCTCTCCAGCGTGGCTTTTTCAAATTAGCATCACGGAAGAAACATTAAGACTGCCGGTTTTCCGATTTTGCCTTTGAAATTAAAGTCTGCGGTAAAACCCTATGTGAAGGATACGAAATCAATCTTTCTTTGCGGCTTTGCATAGTCGGTGGATAATGTTAAAATGTCACAAAATTATAACTACATCAGGGAACAATTTAAACTAAAGAGAATTACTATTTTATTAAAGATAAGTGAGAAATAGCTATATTTCTAATATTTCATTGCATGTTATGTATATGAGTGGTGCAATGCTTAAAATTGTTTCTTGGTTCTTAAAGATCCTATCACGGTTTAAATGTATTTCCTTGTTACCTGAGATTTGGCCACATGTATATTATCATAGTAACACCCTCTAGTGGCTTATAGTCTCATGTATAGGGAACAAAACTATAAATGCAACATGCAACAATTTTCAAAGATTTTACTGAGTTACAGTTCATATAAGGTAATAAGTCAATTGAAATAAATTCATTAGGCCCTAATCTATGAATTTCACGTGACTGGGAATACAGATATGCATCTGTTGGTTACAGATACCTTAAAAAAAAAAAAAAAAAAAAGCAGGGGCGTGGATCAGAAAACCAGTCAGTATCTGGTGTGACCACCATTTGCCTCATGCAGCGTGAAACATCTCCTTCACATAGAGTTGATCAGGCTGTTGATTGTGGCCTGTGGAACATTGTCTCACTCCTCTTCATTGGCTGTGAGAAGTTGCTGAATATTTGCTCTGTTCACAAAGTTGACAAAAGCAAACCGCTCACCCACACGGGTGTGAGGCCAGTTGAACGTACTGCTAATTCTTTAAAACTACGTTGGAGGCAGCTTATGGTAGATAAATTAACATTCAATTCTCTGGCAACAAATCTGGTCGACATTCCTGCAGTCAGCATGCAAAACTTGAGACATCTGTGGCATTGCAAGCAGCATACCACCCTGCATACCACTGCTGGCTTGCTTCTGAAGCTAACCAGAGTTGGTCCTGGTCAGTCCCTGGATGGGAGACCAGATGCTGCTGGAAGTGGTGTTGGAGGGCCAGTAGGAGGCACTCTTTCCTCTGGTCTAAAAAAAAATATCCCAATGCCCCAGGGCAGTGCCCTGTGTAGGGTGTCGTCTTTCGGATGGGACGTTAAACGGGGTGTCCTGACTCTCTGAGGTCATTAAAGATCCCATGGCACTTATCGTAAGAGTAGGGGTGTTAACCCCGGTGTCCTGGCTAAATTCCCAATCTGGCCCTCAAACCATCATGGTCACCTAATAATCCCCAGTTTACAATTGGCTCATTCATCCCCCTCCTCTCCCCTATAACTATTCCCCAGGTCGTTGCTGCAAATGAGAACGTGTTCTCAGTCAACTTACCTGGTAAAATAATGGATAAATAAAATTGTGTCGTGTGACAAAATTGCAAATGTTTGAATGGCCTTTATTGTCCCCAGCACAAGGTGGAGCTGTGTAAATATCATGCTGTTTAATCATCTTCTTGATATGCCACACCTCAGGTGGATGGGTTATCTTGGCAAAGGAGAAATGCGCACTAACATGGATGTAAACAAATTTGTGCACAACATTTGAGAGAAATAAGCTTTTTGTGCAAATGGGACATTATCCAAGTTCTGTCAAACCATAACGCTATGTGCTGTGCACAGCAGTTGTCTTACTGTCTTTTGCTAATAAATAATAATCATTTGGTTATTCAGAGTTTGACTATTTACCCATGCAACAGACCTATGCAGTACACTGTATATTGAATACATACTGGACTGCAGAGGAAAAAGTTTACTACTTGTCTCAGTTAGTTAGGAGGAAAAGACTCGGTAGGGTGAGTTTCAACCTAAAGCTAAGTCATAGGAAGTGTTGCTGGACTTTTACTGTTGTATAGTAAGTACTGTGTCATCGGATGCATATATTTTCATTACAAAATACCTCATAATGTAAAAGCCAAATATCCTACAATCTCCCTTCTGGTGGACACTTTGGAAAAAATACAACCCATACTATGTGTTTATTCAAGAAGTCAAGAGAGATGCAAGTAAATTTGGTCCAAAGAATCATACTTTATTGGTAACTTATATCAAAAGGAAGTTAATTAGTCAAATGAATCATCAACAGTTACACGAGTTTCAAATTAGTTTAAAGTTCTGTCACATGCACAAGTGAAGTGAAATGCTTACTTGCTAGCTCTTTCCCAACAATGTAGTATTCAATGTCAAATAGTATAAAGTTGTTTTTTTATAAACACGAGAAATAAGAAATTAAGCTATATGCAGGGTCCGTGCCAGTACCAAATGTACAATGTGCAGGGAACCCAGAGGGGTTAAGGTAGAAATGTACATGTACAGTATGCAGCAGTGGCGTGCAGTGGGCCTGGGGCCAGCAGAGAAGGCCTTGCTGGCCCTGACGGCCCACCACTGGTATGCAGGGATAAGGAAACAGTGACTGGTAGCTCCAGAAATTATAATAATGATCAATATAGCAGCAGCATAAGTGGTGGGTGAGTGTGTGTGTCAGTGTAGGCGTGTTTGAGTGTGTGGGTAAAGACCTGTGAGTGGCATGTAGTCAGTGCAGATAGACCGTGGGTGAGGGTGGTCAGATGGACCGTGGGTGAGGGTGGTCAGATGGCCGTGGGTGAGGGTGGTCAGATGGATCGTGGGTGAGGGTGGGCTGCCATTAATTAGCTGTTCGGACGTCTCAGTTCTTGAAGTCTTGGGCTATTCAGAAGTCTTAGTGCTAGCAGCTGTCTCGGAGCCTGTTGGTCAGGGGGGAAATGCTTTTGCTAATTTGCGACCCAGCTTTGCCAGCTCAGTGTAAGAATCCACCACTTATAGTATATAGGAGAGGTCGCAATTTACGCGACAAATTGGTCCATGCCAACTGCCAGCCACAAAAGAAAATGAGCCTGGCTCTTTAGAATGGTAGATATTAAATGCTGAGGTTGCGCACAGTGCATCAACATGATGAAGTGTGAATATTTCTGTCACCCACACACAGGCAAACGGTTCGCAATAAATGGCATTATTACGTGCTCCACCACCCATGTTATTTACATGATTAAATATCCATGTGGGCTGTGTTATGTACGTAAACACCACCCGTGTTATCTACACGATTAAATGTCCATGTGAGCTGTGTTATGTAGGTTAAACCTCTCGTTCTCTCAAACAGAGAATTAATGAACACAACATTTTTAATCAGGAGAAACGATAGGGATTATCCAGTCGCAGTACATTTTAATGACCTAAAACATGACATTTCTACCTTTTTAGATTATGCGGCATAGAGAAAGTCAATATATCAGACAGGGGAGGTGATATAAATAATAATCTGAGCAAAAGACAATGTTTTGGGATTTTCACCCTCCAGACATTATGCCCAAAGGGTCTTCATGATGAAATGCTCATGCATGTTCTGTTGTAAATGTGAACATGAATTAATGCCACTGCTTCAGATGACTTGTTTCTTGCATTGTAACCAATGATTTATGAAAACTTACTTGATAGGTCGATGTCCTCATTGTGGTTTTACAGGCGTGTTTATTAACACGTTTTATGTACACACTTTATTAGAATACTTATGAAATTCAAATTGTTATATTTGGTAACACCTGCCTATTTTCCACCGACTCCAACCGCATTCGATGCATGGAACGTATGTGGGTGGAGCAATGTCTACATAAAAGTGAAAATTACTGTAATGAAACAGGCAGGGAGCAGGTCTCAAACCCTCGACCTTCTAGCCCGAGGTCCGGCGCGCTATCGACTGTGCCGCAAAAACATGCTCAAGCGTCAGAGTCGATTTCCGCGCTTATAAACCCAGGGTCGTTACATTATAAACACTTACAAAAGCTCCGGACGAAGGCCTTGAGGCGGATACCTAAATCAAAAATAAAGAGCAGTGATACTAGCAGCAGTGTGTGGGTTTCTTGTTTGTTTTAATCTGGGCTTAGTCATAGTAAAACACGTTAATTATGGTCATTTTGCCATTTCCTTGCAAAAGTGATATTTTGGTAGGCTATTTTAGTCGTAAATCTAGCTCTTTTTGCCCTAGCTTTTCAACAATCGTGATGTAGAGTCACGTCATCTCAAGGGAGAAGTTCGGTATGAAATACACTCCCTTCTAGATGTGCTGGGTGGTACCACCTGGTTTCGTACAGAAACAAGCACCATATTTGGCAATGGTCTTGGTAAGTGGAGTGTACCAATATATTTTGCATGATGCTTCCTTGACTAGACTACTGGCTTTACACAACATTCAAAAAGGCAGCACATTTCCGCATAATGTTCTAATTCAACGTTTCTTTATACTGTAACGACCCGGTATTGTGTTCTGTGTTTGTGGGTGTTTTATGGTTCTCATGGCTACTAGCAGGGGTTGAATATGTCAGGACAGATGGAAAGGTTGGGGGGGTATGATGGGTAATCCCGCGGTATTACCCATCATACCCCCCCAACCTTTCCATCTGTCCTGACATATTCAACCCCTGCTAGTAGCCATGAGAACCATAACACACCCACAAACACAGAACACAATACCGGGTCGTTACAATACAGTACCCGGTACCAATCTGTGAGTTAATTTGACCATTGGAAAAGGAGCTACTGCATAAATACTGCAATACGGGTTGAATCTAATCTTCGTTTTCAAGGTGCTGAGTGCATTTTTCTTCCGAACACAATACCGCAATAAATATGAGTCCATCCATTCATCGATTTCTTTGCACCGCAAGTGGCAATAGACGTCAGGAAATTAGCGCCTTGCCACTGTGAGCTAACTGTCCAGAGCTGCATTTGTTCACGATGTACAACACTTTATTATCAGTGAACGCTACTGGACCTCTGGTGAAACGTGTTGGTATCTAGACCACGTTCAGATAGAAATACCGTATGTAGAACAAACCTCTCTGACATGTAGAATGAGGAATTACCCCACCCACAATTTCTCACCGGAAAGCTTTGATATATATGTATATTGGGCAAAGGCTGAAGTTGGGGTTGATAGTTACCGTTTAAACGCGTTTCGCCAGAGAGGACGAAGCTAATATTTGCACGCTATTTATCTCAATTGTGTTTTTCGTCCATGTCAAATGTAACGTTACAGGCTGAGCAGAATAATACGGATTTATCGACTTTCATTCCGGTCAAAATGTCTAAACTACAGTTGCTGAACGTGTATGTTACCGAACGACTAACAGCGGCAGTTGCAGAGATATCCGTGGCGGTCGACAGAACAGTAGTAGAGTTGTATGAAGAAATCTCCCGTTCTAAGGAGGAGAATAACCGTCTGCGAAGGCTGTTGGATTTGTTTTTTTTTAACCCAGAGATAAAGTTATACAGAGCAGGTTTGTGTTGACCAGTTTTGTTAATTTTATTTTTTATTTAACCTTTATTTAACTAGACAAGTCAGGTAAGAACATATTCTTATTTACAATGACGGCCATCACCGGACGACGCTGGGCCAATTTTGCGCCGCCCTATGAGACTCCCAGTCACTGCCGGTTGTGATACAGCCTGGATACTTTGTGGTACAGCCAGTTACTGTATTGGCTAGCCAAATATCTGAGTGCAGGCTGAAGTTTTTTAAATGAACCTCCGACTCTCGAGTCGCTCTGCAGTCGATACTTAAAACATTTACATTATTTAACTGGGGAAGCATAAACGTTCAGGCTGCACAGACTGAATGGAGGCTAGTTTAGAGCTCTGGTTAAATTGTGATTGAGAGCATTAAAGGTTAAATGACTGAAAAATGGATGTCATTGTTGCAATAGTTTGTGTGGGCAACATACTATCATCCTAAATTGACATGTATCATTATTTTTCCATATCAAATTATTGTATATCGCGCTAATTTCCCTAATGTTGACAGTTTGTTACTACCTTACACAAGCTTGCATTTTCACCCCATAAAATTTGAGTGGAATTACACATCCCTTTTACTTCATATTGGTGGTGTTAGTATACAAGTTTAGTCATTATAATGACGGAAGATTGATTGCTTAACTTATCAATATCTTTGGTTTTGTACAGTTGATTTTGTCACATGCTCTGGTTTGTGCAGGACGTAGACCCCGGAGTTGAAGGTGCATTGTACCATCTAAATCGCTGTGAAATATACACTACATACACACAATTATGTGGACACCTTCAAATTAGTGGATAAACTATAACAGTAATCCCGTTGATGACAGGTGTATAAAATCGCACACAGCCACGTAGACAAACATTGGCAGTAGAATGGCCTTACTGAAGAGCTCAGTAACTTTTAACGTGGCACTGTCATAGGATGCAATCTTTCCAACAACTCAGTTCCTCACATTTCGGCCCTGCTAGATCTGCTCCGGTTGTCTGTAAGTGCTGTTATTGTGAAGTGGAAGCGTCTAGGATCAACAATGGCAGGCCATACATGATCAAAGAACGGGACCGCTGAAGCGTGTAGCGAGTAAAAATCGTTTTTCCTCTGTTGCAACACTCACTACCGAGTTCCAAACGGCCTCTGGGACTAAGGTCAGCACAAGAACTGTTCGTCGGGAGGCTTAACGAATCACCAACCGCAATGCCATGGTGTTCTCAGCCTGTGGGCATCATGTGCGTAATTACTCACCAAGAGCCCAGCGCCGAGCCTTCCTGCTAGCAAAGTCACTGATCAAGTTGTTGAAGTCCAGCTTTCTAGCTAACTGACTTTCAATGGACAGCATGGTTAGACTGCAAAGCCTGTCCTGGGACATAGTGGACCTGAAATAGTTGATCGTTTTTAGCTTACTGAAAGCTCTCTCGCCACACAGCAACAGTTACAGGCAGTGTGCAAAATATACCTTTCCAAAAATGCTTTGCAGCTGCATCTTACAAATTGCATTCAGGCGACCAAGAGGGGACAAGCTATGAGGGAAAGTGGCAGCATATACAGTGTTCAGGTGTCTTACTTCATTATGAAACTCAGGTGTAAGATCTCTGGAATACTTCATGATCAGTGGTTGGCACACAGAAGAGACTTTATCCTCACTAATCTGCCCAACTTTCAGAACAGCAGAAAATGATTCTACAATTTTTTCAGTGGTGTGGAACCTAGTGTCCAGGTCACTTATGATGTTGTCCATAGCAGTAAAAAACACTGTGTTCTGAAACAGCGTTGCTGCACTGTCCTGAGCTGTCTCCTCTCGAGAGGTCTCATCATGGAATCTCTTCCCTTTCCTCTGGCGGTTGTATTCCTTTCTGAATTGAGGTGCAGCATCCATTTACGTTGCAATCAGTGTTGCCTCAGACAAGAGACTCCCATCTCTAAGAGCCTGCATCTCTTCCTTTAAGGCTCTGATATTGGCTGCCTCTGTGTCAAGTGAGATATTTCCTGACTGGAGAATCACATTACTGTCCTCAATGCATTGCAGTATCTGCAATTATGCCAACTGACATGTCATTCAACACAATGCTGCTCACCTCCTCCTTCAGTTGGGAGTAGGGCTGGTTCATAGGTATGGGGAGATATGGCTGCTGAGCCTGAAGTTGCATCTGTTGGGCCTGCACCAGGCAGGGGCAACTGATTTAGTATGAATAGCTTGCTAAAAGTTTGCCTGCATTGATTAAATGTCGGCTAAAGGAGGAGCGAAATGTAAACACTCAGAATTTTCTGTGAAGATATTAAGTAACTAATGTAAAGGGAGTAAAAGTAGCCTATTTCACTATGGACGAAGCTAACAGGTTAATTTCTACCACTCACGGACTACACCCACCTTCCTTTGTGAAATGTTGGGTGACATACTTTTACCCTTTCTTTTCTCTCCTCTTTCTTTTCGTTTTTGGAAGCCAGATTTTTCTTTAGGAAGCTGAGATATAATGCTCCACCGCCACTCCTCACTCGCAAGTGCAGTTCGCGCCTGGTTTGGGGCAGGACCGAACCATTTGATGTAAATAGAGAGGGAGGGGGGTAATACAGAGGCTCTCTGGATATTTACTTTTTGCCAAAAACAAGAAGTAAAACCGTTCGTTTTTATTAGGACACTGTAAATAAAATATTATATTAATGATGATAGGTTAATCAATTAATATTGAAAAAAATGTACCTCATGTTCTAATATTTTTTTGGGGCCCCTGTCAGTCAAAGGGCCTGAGAATCGTTCTAAATTCCCCCCATAAGGCGCACCTGATTACATTTACCGCATTGGCGACCCACTTGAATCAAAATGCAGCAAGGTGTCTTCTTCAAATTATCTTCTGAACAGTGATGTACATACACATTAATCCCAGTGTGGTTTTTGAGCTGTGTTAGTTTTAACAGGACGTGCAACCTCATCTCCCCCCAATCGTGTAACTGATTTCAACGTAAAATCCAAATAAATGATTGACAAAGGAGTGTTATGGCAACCTACAAATCAAAATGCATTATCCAAAATGTAGCTCACTGTGTTCTGTAGCTTGTTCTCTAGCCAGTGATTTAAAATATCTCAAGTTTCCATGTTTGTTTTGTTGTTAGTTTCAGCAGCGTGTACAACCTGATTTCCCCCTTATAAATATCCGTGATTTATTGCAACAACAGGGTTTTGGGCGGTGTGCAGTTTAAGGTGCTTTAAAAAAAAGAAATACAATAAATATGATTACTATTGTTGCACATGTATGTAGATTGTACATTTTGTGTTTAGTTTTTCTAAATATCACGAACTGTCCTTCATATTGGTTATTGATTTGGACACGTTAAAACTGTGTTTTGACATTTGGGCTATTTATCAAAATGTCTTGTCAACAGGAAGTAGCGACGGCATAATTTTCAATTAAAATTTTAGGATTATAAATTGAACGTTCAACATACATTTCCAATGGTATTGTACTTTAATGAGGTAAACTGCTGAATGAGTCCAAAAACGTGCTCCGGCTGATTTTATTTTTGATATACCAGAAATCACCGAAATGGTTTGGTCTGCCTACTTAAACCCATATCATCTACCTATGTTTGTCCTCTGTTGTTGCATGCCGTTCTTTGTTTGCTGAAATCCATACTTTTAAATAAAACGTGAATCAAATACACGCACCGTAGGGCTGGGCGACATGGCCAAAATATCATATACATTTTCTAACATTGGCGGTATTTATTTTTTATAGTTAAAGTTCCACATTTGCTTTATGAGTAGCACATGACCCTAAATTGGCAACACATACATTCTACGTGATTTCAATGGGGCTTTCTTTCTCCATTCTGATTTGTTTTATACTGTTCAATCAAACTTCAACCAACAATTATTTCAAGCATTTTTATACATTTCCTGCACTCATCTGAGATCATTTACACACTGCCACGTTGGGCTGGACGATATGGGCCAAAACAAATTAGGCCCTAGAATGAAAAAAAATGTTCCTGCTGGAAAAACCAATCCTCAGAGTTGGGGAACATTGTCAGAGCAGAAGGAAGCAATTTTTCTTCCAGGACAACATTGTACGTGGCTTGATTCATGCGTCCTTCACAAAGACAAATCTGCCCGATTCTAGCCTTGCTGAAGCACCCCCAGATCATCACCCACTGTGACATTTGGCGGAGGATCCATTTTAGAATAAGGCTGTAACGTAACAAAATGTGGGAAAAGTTAAGGGGTCTGAATTCTTTCCGAATGTACTGTAGTAAAATACAGAACCCCACCCAGCCCTACAACCGACAATTTTCTTCGTATCAACTGACAGCAACTCGATGTAGTCAGAGGTACACTCCGCCCACTTTCGTCTCCCCTCAACTACGTCGATGTGATGTACATCGTGGAGTTGAGTTTTACTTGGCTACTGTATTAGCTGAATTTAAATACATCAAAAAGATAGCAAGTTAATGTTGTAAAGAGAATTGTTCATGGCTGCAATTGTATTGTTGAATCATTTAGCTAGCGGGTTCTAAATCCAATAAAACAGAAATGATAAAATAGCAAGCTAACGTTAGCTTTTTCTACATATTTGAATTACATGTTTCAGGGACCAGAGAAAATAACTTTGAATTCAGTTTTAGATTGGAATCCTCTATTGAATTATCAACAACTTTATATTTCCTATTGTTTCTGTATCAGATCCCCAGCAGCTCACTTTCCTCAAATCTGAAGAGGATGTTCCCACCGAGCAGCAGGACTGTGAGCAAGAGTGGCGAGTCAGGCTGATTCATGAGGGCCCAGAGCCCAGACTGATTAAAGAGGAACTGCTTACCAGTCAGGAGGAAGATGAGCTTCTAGGGCTCTTGGATACCAAAGACTCCATATTCACTTCTCCCTTTGTGGAAAGTGACTGTGATCAGGAGAACCCATCTCAGCCCTCACATCTTTACCAAACCCAAACTGTGGAGGACAGAGAGAGGGGTTCTCTACTCACCAACACATCTATAGAGATCAAAACAGAACCTGATGGAGAGGATTACAGAGTATCAGAACCAGCCAGTGACTCTCAGCCCCTCTCTGCAGTAACTCCAGACTGTTCTGCAGCTCAGAGTGAAAACAGGAAAAGTGATGATGAGGTGGAGAGTGGAGGACTACAATCAGGGTCTAAGACACTCGAATCAAAGAGAAAACAGACAAAGAAAGGAGAAAGGTTCCATACCAGTGCTGGAGGCAGGAGGGGTAAATCCAAGGTGTGTAGGAAGACTTGTGTGTCAAATGTTTTTTATTTAATATGTATGGAAAACACACACAAAGGTTAAATAATGCCAGTGTGGTGTGTGGAAAATACTTTAGAATGTACAGGGTTTCCCCTATATTCACTTAGCAGAGTTAGTTCTGTGGCATATATTAGTTCTGCCGAGACATGCTTTTTGTATATTTGATGCATTTCGTTGTTTGGGGTAGATGCAAATGCCAACCCCTTGATTCAGCCTATTTATTAGAAGCAGCTATGATGCATCTGTTAAGTCTTTTAAAGGGAAAACATTTTAATATGGTGTTCACAATTGAATTAGAATTAATTTTGAAGTAGAATGTCCTATTTTAAAGAGTCACCAGAAGTGACCCGGGGGGAGATCCTGGATTAAAAAGGGCTTTAGGTGGTGGGGGGTCAATGGACGGGTCGGCACGGCTGAATTCTTTCCAGCCTCTGGGCAAGAACACTTTTGAGACCTGATCTTGGCGGCGGAAAGAATTTTGTTGTTTTAAAGGAAGTTTCCTGCAATCCTATACGTTTTGAGATGGAGCTGAGAGAAAATGTTGCCATTTTTAAACAAAATTTCCTGTAATTCTATGCATTTTGCCATGGCTAAGTTTACACCGTGTTTTTCCATCCTATATTTATTTTTGTATGACTAGCACAATACTTTTATATACAGAGAACACCCTGTAGTGTGATTTCCGTGTGATTCCCATGTGTGTGCAGAAGCGTTCGAACCGTATGTGTGGGAAGTGTGAGCCATGCAGGAGGACTGAGGACTGTGCTCAGTGTGATTTCTGTAAAGACATGAAGAAGTTTGGAGGACCCAGTAAGACCAGACAGAAGTGCAGACTCAGGCAGTGTGACGTCCACGCTCCGGGTGAGTCCATTCCATGCTCAGTTGACTCCATTTACATTTTGCAGACGCTCTTATCCAGAGTGGCTTACAGGGCAATTAGGGTTAAATGCATTGCTCAAGGGCACATCGACAGATTGAATCCCAGAGCCGGCTAGGTGAACAAACTAGCGACCTTTCAGTTACTGGCCCAATGCTCTGAACCGCTTGGCTACCTGAGTCCATAGAGAAGGGTGCATTTGGACCATAGTTAGTTTTAGCATGGGCAGCGCCCAAGCAACCACCAAACCTCACCAAAAGGAGGGGGTGCCTTTATTCATTTACAATATTGAAGCATCTGACCTTAACCCAACACCTAGTGACCTCATCAAGAGGTTTGGATCTGTTTGTTATCTATGCATAGTCACTTCACCCCTACCTACATGTGCAAATTACCTCAACTAACCTGTACCCCTGCACACTGACTCGGTACCGGTACTCCCTGTATATAGCCTCCACATTGACTCTGTACCAGTACCCCCTGTATATAGCCTCCACACTGACTCGGTACCGGTACCCCCTGTATATAGCCTCCACATTGACTCGGTACCGGTACTCCCTGTATATAGCCTCCACATTGACTCGGTACCGGTACCCCCTGTATATAGCCTCCACATTGACTCGGTACCGGTACCCCCTGTATATAGCCTCCACATTGACTCGGTACCGGTACCCCCTGTATATAGCCTCCACATTGACTCTGTACCAGTACTCCCTGTATATAGCCTCCACATTGACTCTGTACCAGTACCCCCTGTATATAGCCTCCACATTGACTCTGTACCAGTACTCCCTGTATATAGCCTCCACATTGACTCGGTACCGGTACTCACTGTATATAGCCTCCACATTGACTCGGTACCGGTACTCCCTGTATATAGCCTCCACATTGACTCTGTACCGTAACACCCTGTATATAGCCTCCACATTGACTCTGTACCGTAACACCCTGTATATAGCCTCCACACTGACTCTGTACCAGTACCCCCTGTATATAGCCTCCACATTGACTCTGTACCAGTACCCCCTGTATATAGCCTCCACATTGACTCTGTACCAGTACCCCCTGTATATAGCCTCCACATTGACTCTGTACCAGTACCCCCTGTATATAGCCTCCACATTGACTCGGTACCGGTACTCACTGTATATAGCCTCCACATTGACTCTGTACCAGTACCCCCTGTATATAGCCTCCACATTGACTCTGTACCAGTACCCCCTGTATATAGCCTCCACACTGACTCGGTACCGGTACTCCCTGTATATAGTCTCCTCACATTGACTCTGTACCAGTACCCCCTGTATATAGCCTCCACATTGACTCTGTACCAGTACCCCCTGTATATAGCCTCCACATTGACTCTGTACCAGTACCCCCTGTATATAGCCTCCACACTGACTCGGTACCGGTACTCCCTGTATATAGCCTCGTTATTGTTATGTGGTGTTAATTTTATTATTTTTTTCTCAAGTTTATTTGGTAAATATTTTCATAACTCTTCTTGAACTGCACTGTTGGTTAAGGGCTTTTAAGTATGCATTTCACGGTAAAGTCTACACTTGTTGTATTCGGCGCATGTGACAAATAAAGTTTGATTTGATCACTTTACGTAACGGCTAAGATGTTGGGTTGACAGTCGCTGGACCCTGGTGAGTTTTTGACGTGGCTTCAGTATATTTGATGCATCATGTTCTTTCTTTGTCTCTGTGCGTGTAGAAATGCTGCGTGTGAAGGATGAGGAGGGCAGGCGGATCCTGAGGAGAGGAGGACATCCGTCTGACGACAGTGAGAATGAGATGGAGTGTGATGAAGCTGCACGCCCGTCACTATAAAAATGCACTGAACTAACAGGCATGGTTGTTGATGACTCTGATGTTTAGATGAACAGAATGAAATAGTCTCTGTAATGCACAGCGCTTAACTCAGACAGCTGTTTGTAGCTGTTGGGAAAGTATTTCAAAGCCTAAACTTGATCACTCAGGATGGAACTTTCCAGTGCTACTGTTTTTGCCATGTAATATTTTATTAAAACAAAAATCAGACAAACATATAGTAGAATAGTTTACCTATTTATCTAGTCTGCTTGTGTGTTCTATGTGAGATAAATATTCCTCTCAAGGTGCATTCAAGTTGTGAGAGCCATAGGAGGGAAACATGTACTCTGACAAGCAGATAATGCACAACAATTCTTAATGCAATCTCGCAAAAACACCTTTAAAAGCAGTTTTGTCCCTTAAAAAAAAGAGGGAGAACCTACTTTTACATTGCTACCACATTTATTTCTCTACTCCTTCAATTGCATGTGGCATCGTTAAACAAATGGAGAGTTTCAAGCATGGTTTAGGTGCAACAGAGCTCTTAAAGGGGGAAAAAGGGAAGTTAAATACTTTTTTTAATAGAAACAACCATTTTTTGGTGAATAATTTATATATTTATAATAACAATCAGGATGTTTGGTTCAATTGGGGTAAATGCGTCATCAGTTGGCTACAGGCTAATGGCTCATCTAATAATATAGACAGACCATGCATAGTCCAATATCTGAAAATAATTTAAACATTGTTTTTACCAATATGTTTTTGGGCCCATTTCTGGAGGTGGAAATAATATTTCAGATGGTGACATGTTGTCATTGATTTTAGAGTAGAATGTCCTTTTAAAAAATTCACCAGAACTCAGCTTCTCAGTCCTTCTACATAAAAATTATCCCGGGGGAGGACCCTGGACCCCCTAAGCAAGGACACTGGAATTGGTCAAACTCACAGTTTAATACATGTACCAAATGATCCCTTTTCCCTTAAACGTATGATGGTCATGACTTTCTTAGATGAAAGGGGAGGTTAACTTAGCCCCAGACAGTGGATCTCACTTAAATTTCAGTCAAGGGATTTTCATTTTTTCCTTTAACCACTAAATTGTAAAAGTTTGTAATTAACTTAAGAGTCCTGCCGTCTCTCGTGTTGGGCGAGGATTCTGGCGCTTCCTGCTTTGGAAGTCAGCTGTCAAACAGATTGTTTGGAGATTTACGACACTGGTGAATCATCCCGGGGAGGATAGTTTGTATGGTTTCATTTCATGTCCTTTGGACAAGGGTTCACACTGATTATTGAAATGTGCACATTTATGGAAATTCAGATGGTATTGCCTGAATGTCTTACCTGTGATTTATTTCCTTATTGAAGCCATGTAACAGTTGATTGGTTGATCAGTTTCCTGTAAGGTTATACAAAGCTCTCATTTGACAGTGAGGATAAAGGGTTATGCCAGGTCAGAGTCAAAGGCCTTGAAAGAGAATACTTTGGAGGCGTGTGTGTGTAATTTCAATATTTCTCAATGGTGTACATGTATCTTGTGAATCCTGGAACTTGTTAAAAAATGCGCATGCATTTAGTGAGCACTGTGCGTCATCGTTGATCAACCACAACGGTCTTCCCTGCATGGAGCTCGACCAACACAAGACTGCTGGCTATGAGGATGACAACATGGTAGGTTAGACACAGGATACACACATATTAGGCTTGTTTGTTAGTTCAATCAAATAGCAGTAATATATAAATACTATCTCCTGTGGTATCCATTTGCAGCCATGGCACAGTGATGAAGGGTTCCTTTGACCCCGTGCAATGTAAAACAGCCATCAAGGTCAAAAATATCAAGAGCTGAGAGAAGTGACGGGACAAGGAGAAAGTACGACCTTCCCCATAACATGAAGGCCGGCATTGTGGTGCAAGAATCGCTGTTAATGCGGCAATCTTCTATTGCTATATATTTATTTGGAATTTTAAAATGAGTTATGTACCTATAGACTCTTGTAGAATATAGCTTAGAAATGCTTCAGTCCTGAGCTCTGAACTGAAACTAATGTGGATGATCAGTCACTGCATCCATAACACGGTCTGAATAGGAGTGGTTTCTCCAGCACCATATCTCAGCTTTTCACCAAGACAGGGTGCTGCGTTATTGTTTGAACTGTAGATTGCCCCTTTACATGAAACATTTATCATAAACTTCGTTTTATTCTGCCAACGTGATTTTAATTTTACAATGTGCGTTATAGATTTGGCTATTGCTCAGTTGACTAAATCGTCTGCTATCTATCTATATGTCCCTTGTTCCAGAAAGAGGGGGACAAGGTGCGGCGTCCACATGCGGAATCACTGTGGCCGTGTGAAGCACAGTGAGGGGAGGGGGGCAAATCCCACAAGCAGCAACACATTGCACCACATGTAAATTACATTAGCTAGGTTTCCATGGCGACATATTTCCATGCAAATATTCTAGTTTGCATGAAGAAAACATGTGCATTTACCCACCAGTGGTGTGGTCCCACCAAACAGACCTGTTGCAGATCAAAATCACTGCGTGATGAAGTAGTGCACACAATGTACTTTAACTTGAAGATGCCCTCCAGGATCTTAAGCATAACATATTGCACAATTGGATTTGTAACTTATCACACGAAATGGATGATGTAGTACACAAAAAAAATGGGTACCAGCTTCAAAACTATTAGCTGAAATTAGTGCATTCATTCACTTTCTCCAAATATTGTTAAGTTACAGCCTTATATGTATTTTCCTCAATCTACAGACAATACCCCATAATCACAAAGCAAAAACAGGATTGCAGAAATTTTAGAAAATGTATAACAAATTAAAAAAAATGGAAATATCTCATTTACATAAGTATTCAGACCCTTTACCTAGTACTTTGTTGAAGAACCTTTGGCAGCGATTACAGCCTTGAGTCTTCTTGGGTATGACGCTACAAGGTTGGCTCACCTGTATTTCGGGAATTTCTCCCATTCTTCTCTGCAGATCCTCTCAAGCTCTGTCAGGTTGGATGGGGAGCGTTGCTGCACAGCTATTTTCAGGTCTCTCCAGAGATGTTCTATCGGGTTCAAGTCCGGGCTCTGGCTGGGCCAGTTAAGAACATTGAGACTTGTCCCAAAGCCACTCCTGCGTTGTCTTGGCTGTGTGCTTGGGGTCGTGGTCCTGTTGAAGGGTGAACGTTCTCCCCAGTCTGAGGTCCTGAGCCCTCTGGAGCAGGTTGTCATCAAGGATCTCTGTACTTTTCTCCATTTATCTTTCCCTCGATCCTGACTAGTCTCCCAGTCCCTGCCGCTGTAAAACCTCCCCACAGTATGATGCTGCCACCACGCTTCACCGTAGGGATGGTGCCAGGTTTCCTCAAGATGTGATGCTTGGCATTCGGGTCAAAGAGTTCAATCTTGGTTTCATCAGACCAGGGAATCTTGTTCCGCAGGCCTAAAAACATGAAATCATTCAACATAATAACAAGGCGGGTCCGAACACACTGGCTCAATTGAATACACTACACATACACATACACATACACTACACTACCAGAAGCATGTGGACACCTGTTCAGTGAACATCTCATTCCAAAATCATGGGTATTAATATGGAGTTGGTTGTTGCTGTAACAGCCTCCACCCTTTGTTGCTGTAACAGCCTCCACTCTTCCGGGAAGGTTTTCCACTAGATGTTGGAACATTACTGCACTGCTGCAGGGACTTGCTTCCATTCAGACACAAGAGCATTAGTGAGGTCGGGCACTGATTTTAGGCCTGGCTCACAGTCTGCGTTCCAATTCATCCCAAAGGTGTTCATTGGGGGTGAGGTCAGGGCTCTGTCCAGGCCAGTCAAGTTCTTCCACACCGATCTCGACAAACCACTTCTGTATGGACCTCGCTTTAAACACGGGGTCATTGTCATGCTGAAACAGGAAAGGGCATTCCCCAAACTGTTGCCAAAGTTGGAAGCACAGAATCATCTAGAATGTCATTGTATGCTGTAGCATTAAGATTTCCCTTCACTGGAACTAAGAGGCCCAAACCATGAAAAACAGCCCCAGAACATTATTCCTCCTCCAAACTTTAGTTGGCACGATGCATTGGGGCACGTAGCGTTCTCCTGGCATTCCCCAAAGATTTGTTACACGCTATAGCACTCGGAGGTCCCGTTCTGTGTGCTTGTGTGGCCTACCACTTCACAGCTGAGCCGTTGTTGCTCCTAGACGTTTCCACTTCACAATAACAGCACTTGCAGTTGACCGGGGCCGTTCCAGCAGGGCATAAACAATATGAACTGACTTGTTGGAAAGTGGCATCCTATGACAGTGCCACGTTGAAAGTCACCAAGCTCTTTATTAAGGCCATTCTACTGCCAGTGTTTGTCTATGGAGATCGCATGGCGGTGTACTCGATTGTACACGTCAGCAATGGGTGTTGCTGAAAAAGTAAAATCCACTAATTTGAAGGGGAGTCCGTGTATTTATATAGTTTTATTTGTTTAGCTGGCAGTTTTATTGTGATGAATGTATTTGCTGTGTTTTGTAATTATTACACTACTACAGGCCGTTGCATTTTAAAAAATCCATTTCGCGCTTTGAAAAATGCCACAGTTCCCATTGTGTCTTGTGTAGTTTACAAAATTCTAAATATGTTTTTATACCAAATTGAAAGAAACAAAAACAGATCTGCAAGGTGGAAGCAATATGGGTGAATGTGCTCCAACACGACCCCGATTAAGGCAGCAAAATGAGCAACACATTCCAAGAGGTTGGCCTTATTTCTTTATTTCAACAGAAATGGAGTCAGAGCCTTGCAGCATACCAGACAGAGCTTCAATAAAACATAGACAAGAGTACAGACCTAAAACTGCTCAGAAAATACTTACCATGGCCATTCCTGGTTTGAGTGATATAAATCAATCATTGCGTGGGGGAGAGGAGCAGCATAACTAAGAGTGAAAGAAATACAGGGCCACTCCTCTCTGTTCAGTTTATCCATACGGTTTGGTCTTAACAAGCGTAGTGCGTGACATCGAACAAGAGGACAAAGCCGTCAAGATTCTTTTGTTGTTTTCTTACATTGACACATGACAAAATCCTTAAAAGTTGGCATTTGGTGGTGGGGGAAGGAAGTGGTTATGATCTTTCTCTCTGAAATCTGATAATGAAACTACTCATATGTACTCATATCCTGGCAGAGTTACCAATAGCATAAGATGAGAAAAAACAAGAGCAGCTGCAAACTAAAGACAATGTTTAAGCTGATTCAATGTTTTTAGTTCAAGACGAGTGACTAGATCTTCAGACTGCGGTGCAACACAGTCCATTCGTACTCTTATTACATGGAGGCTTGGGACTGACTCTCAAACCCCTAACGAGTCGCATATACACACACAGAAGAAGGAAGGTGAAAAAGCCAAGGGGAGTCTCTTCTAGGCGCTGTATGGAGGGAGGGAGGGAAGGAGAGGGGGTGTTCCTCCTCTCGTACCCAGCGTGGATGCTGTGGTTTTGGGGAAGAGTCTCAGGTGAAGGGCAGAGTGGTTCTGGCTCAGTCTGGCTCAGGGAAACAGACATGGATGGGATATGATGACGAGGGAGGAGGTGAATGGCAAGGAGGGGGTAGAGGGAGATACACCTGCAGGCTCTACAACAGACAAGAGTCCAAGTCACAGGGGAGGGAAGGGATGAAGGGGGCTAAAGGGGAGCAGATAGGCACTAGGCTTTGGGCAGGAGGGGCAGAGTGGTGGGTTAGGGGCGTATGGGGCTCAGAGTTCAAACCAAGATGCTTCTGCTGCTCTGGAGGGACTGGAGTTAAGAGGTCTGGGGGTTCGAGGTCAGGGTGGGGCGACGTGCATCGATCGATGGGACGTCTGGTTCGGGGGGTAACGTCCCATATAGCACCATGTTCCTTTTGTAGTGCACTACCTTTGTCTCGGGCCTCGGTCATTGGCAGTGTACTATATAGAGAATAGGGTGCCATTTGGGACGCACCCTGGGCCTGGGATTTCAGGCGCTCTCACTGCCCTCGACGGGCTGCAGTTTGACCAGGTGGTCTGGCTTGCCGCCGCTGGCGTGACGCTCCCACATCTGCAGGTAGAGCTTCTCCAGATCCATAGTGTACTGCTTGGTGTTGAACAGAGGGCTGCAGATACGCTGCTTCCACACACGGGACCGGATCATCTTCAGACTGGGGGGAGAACCGGGTCAGTTACATCAATGGTGAGAAGAGAGGGAGGCAGATTGAGTGTGACAAGAGAGGCAGATTGAGTGTGACAAGAGAGGCAGATTGAGTGTGACAAGAGAGGCAGAATGAGTGTGACAAGAGAGGCAGAATGAGTGTGACAAGAGAGGCAGAATGAGTGTGACAAGAGAGGCAGAATGAGTGTGACAAGAGAGGCAGAATGAGTGTGACAAGAGAGGCAGAATGAGTGTGACAAGAGAGGCAGAATGAGTGTGACAAGAGAGGCAGAATGAGTGTGACAAGAGAGGGAGGCAGAATGAGTGTGACAAGAGAGGGAGGCAGAATGAGTGTGACAAGAGAGGGAGGCAGAATGAGTGTGACAAGAGAGGGAGGCAGAATGAGTGTGACAAGAGAGGGAGGCAGAATGAGTGTGACAAGAGAGGGAGGCAGAATGAGTGTGACAAGAGAGGGAGGCAGAATGAGTGTGACAAGAGAGGGAGGCAGAATGAGTGTGACAAGAGAGGGAGGCAGAATGAGTGTGACAAGAGAGGCAGGCAGAATGAGTGTGACAAGAGAGGCAGGCAGAATGAGTGTGACAAGAGAGGGAGGCAGAATGAGTGTGACAAGAGAGGGAGGCAGAATGAGTGTGACAAGAGAGGGAGGCAGAATGAGTGTGACAAGAGAGGGAGGCAGAATGAGTGTGACAAGAGAGGGAGGCAGAATGAGTGTGACAAGAGAGGGAGGCAGAATGAGTGTGACAAGAGAGGGAGGCAGAATGAGTGTGACAAGAGAGGGAGGCAGAATGAGTGTGACAAGAGAGGGAGGCAGAATGAGTGTGACAAGAGAGGGAGGCAGAATGAGTGTGACAAGAGAGGGAGGCAGAATGAGTGTGACAAGAGAGGGAGGCAGAATGAGTGTGACAAGAGAGGGAGGCAGAATGAGTGTGACAAGAGAGGGAGGCAGAATGAGTGTGACAAGAGAGGGAGGCAGAATGAGTGTGACAAGAGAGGGAGGCAGAATGAGTGTGACAAGAGAGGGAGGCAGAATGAGTGTGACAAGAGGGAGGCAGAATGAGTGTGAGAAGAGAGGGAGGGAGGCAGAATGAGTGTGAGAAGAGAGGGAGGGAGGCAGAATGAGTGTGAGAAGAGAGGGAGGGAGGCAGAATGAGTGTGAGAAGAGAGGGAGGGAGGCAGAATGAGTGTGAGAAGAGAGGGAGGGAGGCAGAATGAGTGTGAGAAGAGAGGGAGGGAGGCAGAATGAGTGTGAGAAGAGGGGGAGGCAGAATGAGTGTGAGAAGAGGGGGAGGCAGAATGAGTGTGAGAAGAGGGGGAGGCAGAATGAGTGTGAGAAGAGGGGGAGGCAGAATGAGTGTGAGAAGAGGGAGGGAGGCAGAATGAGTGTGAGAAGAGGGGGAGGCAGAATGAGTGTGAGAAGAGGGGGAGGCAGAATGAGTGTGAGAAGAGGGGGAGGCAGAATGAGTGTGAGAAGAGGGGGAGGCAGAATGAGTGTGAGAAGAGGGGGAGGCAGAATGAGTGTGAGAAGAGGGGGAGGCAGAATGAGTGTGACAAGAGGGAGGCAGAATGAGTGTGAGAAGAGAGGGAGGGAGGCAGAATGAGTGTGAGAAGAGAGGGAGGGAGGCAGAATGAGTGTGAGAAGAGAGGGAGGGAGGCAGAATGAGTGTGAGAAGAGAGGGAGGGAGGCAGAATGAGTGTGAGAAGAGGGAGGGAGGCAGAATGAGTGTGAGAAGAGGGGGAGGCAGAATGAGTGTGAGAAGAGGGGGAGGCAGAATGAGTGTGAGAAGAGGGAGGGAGGCAGAATGAGTGTGAGAAGAGGGGGAGGCAGAATGAGTGTGAGAAGAGGGGGAGGCAGAATGAGTGTGAGAAGAGGGGGAGGCAGAATGAGTGTGAGAAGAGGGGGAGGCAGAATGAGTGTGAGAAGAGGGGGAGGCAGAATGAGTGTGAGAAGAGGGGGAGGCAGAATGAGTGTGAGAAGAGGGGGAGGCAGAATGAGTGTGAGAAGAGAGGGAGGCAGATTGAGACAGAGCTAGCTGGAGTGTGAGTGTTAGTCAGAGGTTCTTACTATTCCATGTCACAGCCTAGTTTGACAGCCACGTCCTCATATTCCTGTCTAGTGTGGGCGATGAGCTCAGGACAGCCCAGACACTGTAGCTGAGAGGCTGCCACGCGTGACGCCAGGGTCTCACCTGTAAGGACACACGTGACATTGAAAGACCGACCTGTCGTTCACCCTCCACCGTTACTACAGAACACTACAACCGTTCATCCCAATTATCTCTCCTTTCTCTGTTGTGTGCATTTGTTCCCATCACAGATTAGAAAGGAAATGACTGGGACATAGAAACTCCCTCCAGCCCATGTCAACACCAATCCAACTCTTTGATTTGTGGAGACTAGTGAACGAGTGCAAACATCTGTCCTGCGATCATTCGCTCTGTCTCACCTGGCATGGTAACCATAGGTGTCCCGGCCCAGAGGACGTCCATGCCGGTGGTGTGTCCGTTACAGAGTGGCGTGTCCAGACACACGTCAGCTAGCTGGCCCCGTCTCACGTGCTCCTCCTTGGGTGCCACGGGAGAGAAGATGATGCGGGAGCCGGGCAGGCCGAAGTTCTGGGCGTACTGCTGGATGTTGGGCTCGCCCACCGCAGGGAAACGCAGCAACCACAGAACACTGTTGGGAACCCGCTTCAGGATCTACAGGAGAGATGGGCAGAAAGAGTTGCTGTGTGTCTGAAAGGGCACTACTGTTGACCAGAGTCCATATCCTGTCTGAAAGGGCACTACTGTTGATCAGAGTCCATATCCTGTCTGAAAGGGCACTACTGTTGACCAGAGTCCATATCCTGTCTGAAATGCCACTACTGTTGACCAGAGTCCATATCCTGTCTGAAATGCCACTACTGTTGACCAGAGTCCATATCCTGTCTGAAATGGCACTACTGTTGACCAGAGTCCATATCCTGTCTGAAAGGGCACTACTGTTGATCAGAGTCCATATCCTGTCTGAAAGGGCACTACTGTTGACCAGAGTCCATATCCTGTCTGAAATGCCACTACTGTTGACCAGAGTCCATATCCTGTCTGAAATGCCACTACTGTTGACCAGAGTCCATATCCTGTCTGAAATGCCACTACTGTTGACCAGAGTCCATATCCTGTCTGAAATGGCACTACTGTTGACCAGAGTCCATATCCTGTCTGAAATGGCACTACTGTTGACCAGAGTCCATATCCTGTCTGAAATGCCACTACTGTTGACCAGAGTCCATATCCTGTCTGAAATGCCACTACTGTTGACCAGAGTCCATATCCTGTCTGAAATGCCACTACTGTTGACCAGAGTCCATATCCTGTCTGAAATGCCACTACTGTTGACCAGAGTCCATATCCTGTCTGAAATGGCACTACTGTTGACCAGAGTCCATATCCTGTCTGAAATGCCACTACTGTTGACCAGAGTCCATATCCTGTCTGAAATGCCACTACTGTTGACCAGAGTCCATATCCTGTCTGAAATGCCACTACTGTTGACCAGAGTCCATATCCTGTCTGAAATGCCACTACTGTTGACCAGAGTCCATATCCTGTCTGAAATGGCACTACTGTTGACCAGAGTCCATATTCCCTATATAGTGTACTACTGTTGACCAGAGTCCATATTCCCTATATAGTGTACTACTGTTGACCAGAGTCCATATTCCCTATATAGTGTACTACTGTTGACCAGAGTCCATATTCCCTATATAGTGTACCACTGTTGACCAGAGTCCATATTCCCTATATAGTGTACTACTGTTGACCAGAGTCCATATTCCCTATATAGTGTACTACTGTTGACCAGAGTCCATTCTCCCTATATAGTGTACTACTGTTGACCAGAGTCCATATTCCCTATATAGTGTACTACTGTTGACCAGAGTCCATATTCCCTATATAGTGTACTAATGTTGACCAGAGTCCATTCTCCCTATATAGTGTACTACTGTTGACCAGAGTCCATATCCTGTCTGAAATGGCACTACTGTTGACCAGAGTCCATATTCCCTATATAGTGTACTACTGTTGACCAGAGTCCATATTCCCTATATAGTGTACTACTGTTGACCAGAGTCCATATTCCCTATATAGTGTACTACTGTTGACCAGAGTCCATACTCCCTATATAGTGTACTACTGTTGACCAGAGTCCATGCTCCCTATATAGTGTACTACTGTTGACCAGAGTCCATGCTCCCTATATAGTGTACTACTGCTGACCAGAGTCCATACTCCCTATATAGTGTACTACTGTTGACCAGAGTCCATATTCCCTATATAGTGTACTACTGTTGACCAGAGTCCATATTCCCTATATAGTGTACTACTGTTGACCAGAGTCCATATTCCCTATATAGTGTACTACTGTTGACCAGAGTCCATATTCCCTATATAGTGTACTACTGTTGACCAGAGTCCATGCTCCCTATATAGTGTACTACTGTTGACCAGAGTCCATGCTCCCTATATAGTGTACTACTGTTGACCAGAGTCCATGCTCCCTATATAGTGTACTACTGTTGACCAGAGTACATACTCCCTATATAGTGTACTACTGTTGACCAGAGTCCATGCTCCCTATATAGTGTACTACTGTTGACCAGAGTACATACTCCCTATATAGTGTACTACTGCTGACCAGAGTCCATGCTCCCTATATAGTGTACTAATGTTGACCAGAGTCCATATTCCCTATATAGTGTACTACTGTTGACCAGAGTCCATATCCTGTCTGAAATGGCACTACTGTTGACCAGAGTCCATATTCCCTATATAGTGTACTACTGTTGACCAGAGTCCATATTCCCTATATAGTGTACTACTGTTGACCAGAGTCCATATTCCCTATATAGTGTACTACTGTTGACCAGAGTCCATATTCCCTATATAGTGTACTACTGTTGACCAGAGTCCATATTCCCTATATAGTGTACTACTGTTGACCAGAGTCCATGCTCCCTATATAGTGTACTACTGCTGACCAGAGTCCATACTCCCTATATAGTGTACTACTGTTGACCAGAGTCCATATTCCCTATATAGTGTACTACTGTTGACCAGAGTCCATATTCCCTATATAGTGTACTACTGTTGACCAGAGTCCATATTCCCTATATAGTGTACTACTGTTGACCAGAGTCCATATTCCCTATATAGTGTACTACTGTTGACCAGAGGCCATATTCCCTATATAGTGTACTACTGTTGACCAGAGTCCATATTCCCTATATAGTGTACCACTGTTGACCAGAGTCCATATTCCCTATATAGTGTACTACTGTTGACCAGAGTCCATATTCCCTATATAGTGTACTACTGTTGACCAGAGTCCATATTCCCTATATAGTGTACTACTGTTGACCAGAGTCCATATTCCCTATATAGTGTACTACTGTTGACCAGAGTTCATACTCCCTATATAGTGTACTACTGTTGACCAGAGTCCATATTCCCTATATAGTGTACTACTGTTGACCAGAGTCCATACTCCCTATATAGTGTAGTACTGTTGACCAGAGTCCATACTCCCTATATAGTGTAGTACTGTTGACCAGAGTACATATTCCCTATATAGTGTACTACTGTTGACCAGAGTCCATACTCCCTATATAGTGTACTACTGTTGACCAGAGTCCATATTCCCTATATAGTGTACTACTGTTGACCAGAGTCCATATTCCCTATATAGTGTACTACTGTTGACCAGAGTCCATATTCCCTATATAGTGTACTACTGTTGACCAGAGTCCATATTCCCTATATAGTGTACTACTGTTGACCAGAGTCCATATTCCCTATATAGTGTACTACTGTTGACCAGAGTCCATATTCCCTATATAGTGTACCACTGTTGACCAGAGTCCATATTCCCTATATAGTGTACTACTGTTGACCAGAGTCCATATTCCCTATATAGTGTACTACTGTTGACCAGAGTCCATATTCCCTATATAGTGTACTACTGTTGACCAGAGTCCATATCCCCTATATAGTGTACTACTGTTGACCAGAGTCCATATCCCCTATATAGTGTACTACTGTTGACCAGAGTCCATATCCCCTATATAGTGTACTACTGTTGACCAGAGTCCATATCCCCTATATAGTGTACTACTGTTGACCAGAGCATAAGGTCTGGTCAAAGCTAATACACTATCACATAGGGACTAAGATGCCATTTCACCCTGAGCGTCAGGGAAAATAGGAATTCCTGTAGACACATGAAGACCTCAGACAACAGGATGATTGGAACAGTGTTTTCTAGCTTGGTGCTTACATTGGCCCACATCTGCAGGGTGGGAGGGTCGATCTTGTAGAGCTGGTTGAAGTTGCAGTAGACGATGGAGTCCTCAGGCAGGCCATACTGGGAGCGGGTTGTCACCACGATGGTACGAGGCACCTCCTCTCCTGTAGCCGCCTTGTTGTTGATCTGATATGGAGGACAAGGCGGTGGTTACGATGGAGATTTATGACCAGAGAGAGGAAGAGGGGGGCAGAGGAGAGGAAGAGGGGTTCAGAGGAGAGGAAGAGGGGTTCAGAGGAGAGGAAGAGGGGGTCAGAGGAGAGGAAGAGGGGGTCAGAGGAGAGGAAGAGGGGGTCAGAGGAGAGGGAGAGGGGTTCAGAGGAGAGGAAGAGGGGTTCAGAGGAGAGGGAGAGGGGTTCAGAGGAGAGGAAGAGGGGTTCAGAGGAGAGGGAGAGGGGTTCAGAGGAGAGGAAGAGGGGTTCAGAGGAGAGGAAGGGGGCTTCAGAGGAGAGGAAGAGGGCTTCAGAGGAGAGGAAGAGGGGTTCAGAGGAGAGGAAGAGGGTTTCAGAGGAGAGGAAGAGGGTTTCAGAGGAGAGGAAGAGGGTTTCAGAGGAGAGGAAGAGGGGTCAGAGGAGAGGAAGAGGGGTCAGAGGAGAGGAAGAGGGGTCAGAGGAGAGGAAGAGGGGTTCAGAGGAGAGGAAGGGGGGTTCAGAGGAGAGGAAGAGGGTTTCAGAGGAGAGGAAGAGGGTTTCAGAGGAGAGGAAGAGGGGTCAGAGGAGAGGAAGAGGGGTCAGAGGAGAGGAAGAGGGGTTCAGAGGAGAGGAAGGGGGGTTCAGAGGAGAGGCCAGTGCATAGTGACAGTGTTTCCCTTACACCCCTGTTCGGTCTCAGAGCTAAGAAAACAGAATACAGTACAGGAACCATTTTCCCAGGTGTCAAATCCCAAAAGTAGACATGCAAGTGACCCGATGTCTTTCTCCAGTACTAGCCTGTCTGTGTCATACCTGGAGCGCTACAGACCCTGACACTACAACCATCTCCCCTTGAAGTATCTGAAAACACACAGTATACAGGAGATGTAACACTACAGACCCTTGTCATGTCACATGGCTGGGATCAAAGGTCAACCATACAGGTGCTTCATTCAACCAGCAAAATAACTTGCTATTTATTCTTATCAACTTCCTGTGTGGTGGTATCAGTGTGTGTCCCCCCCTCCAGTACCTGTGTAGTGGTATCAGTGTGTGTCCCCCCCTCCAGTACCTGTGTGGTGGTATCAGTGTGTGTCCCCCCCTCCAGTACCTGTGTAGTGGTATCAGTGTGTGTCCCCCCCTCCAGTACCTGTGTAGTGGTATCAGTGTGTCCCCCCTCCAGTACCTGTGTGGTGGTATCTGTGCCCCCCCCCCCTCCAGTACCTGTGTGGTGGTATCAGTGCCCCCCCCCCCCCAGTACCTGTGTAGTGGTATCAGTGTGTGTCCCCCCCTCCAGTACCTGTGTAGTGGTATCAGTGTGTGTCCCCCCCTCCAGTACCTGTGTAGTGGTATCAGTGTCCCCCCTCCAGTACCTGTGTGGTGGTATCAGTGTGTCCCCCCCCTCCAGTACCTGTGTGGTGGTATCAGTGTGTCCCCCCCCTCCAGTACCTGTGTAGTGGTATCAGTGTCCCCCCCCCCTCCAGTACCAGTGTGGTGGTATCAGTGTGTCCCCCCCCTCCAGTACCTGTGTAGTGGTATCAGTGCCCTGTGTGGTGGTATCAGTGTGTCCCCCCCCCTCCAGTACCAGTGTGGTGGTATCAGTGTGCCCCCCCCCTCCAGTACCTGTGTAGTGGTATCAGTGTGTGTCCCCCCCCTCCAGTACCAGTGTGGTGGTATCAGTGTGTCCCCCCCCTCCAGTACCAGTGTAGTGGTATCAGTGTGTGTGTCCCCCTCCAGTACCTGTGTGGTGGTATCAGTGTGTCCCCCCCCTCCAGTACCTGTGTAGTGGTATCAGTGTGTCCCCCCTCCAGTACCTGTGTGGTGGTTTCAGTGTCCCCCCCCCCTCCAGTACCTGTGTGGTGGTATCAGTGTGTCCCCCCCCTCCAGTACCTGTGTGGTGGTATCAGTGCCCCCCCCCCCCAGTACCTGTGTGGTGGTATCAGTGTGTGTCCCCCCTCCAGTACCTGTGTGGTGGTATCAGTGCCCCCCCCCCCCCCCAGTACCTGTGTGGTGGTATCAGTGTGTGTCCCCCCTCCAGTACCTGTGTGGTGGTATCAGTGTGTCCCCCCCCTCCAGTACCTGTGTGGTGGCCAGTCCGTTGCTGACGGTGAATCCGTTGATGGTGACCTGTATCTGTCCCTGGTTGATCATGTTGATGATGGCCTCAGCTGCTGTGTTCATGGGGATGACAGGCATGGACAAAGCCCCGTTGGTTTCTGCTACTCCACTGTCCCCACTGGCACACCTCATCTGGAGAGGAGGAGACAAAAAGGAAGGAAGGAGTGATTTACAAAGCATTTCCCTCTTATTTTCAGGAGGATAAAAGGGGGGGAAAAAATGACATTTAAAAAAAAACTCCTCACAGTTCAAATTGAAGAACAGGAACAGACAATGGGGGTAGCTCTCCAATAGCTGATGGGTCCGAGTCAAATGGAAATATGGTCACAGAATATTCCCACAGTCTCACCTTGACGCCAGGCAGGCTGTCCAGGAAGGGTTAGGGCTATTAAGGCTATTCACCATCTCACCTTGACGTCAGGCAGGCTGTCCAGGAAGGGTTAGGGCTATTCACCATCTCACCTTGACGTCAGGCAGGCGGTCCAGGAAGGGTTAGGGCTATTAAGGCTATTCACCATCTCACCTTGACGTCAGGCAGGCTGTCCAGGAAGGGTTAGGGCTATTCACCATCTCACCTTGACGTCAGGCAGGCGGTCCAGGAAGGGTTAGGGCTATTCACCATCTCACCTTGACGTCAGGCAGGCGGTCCAGGAAGGGTTAGGGCTATTAAGGCTATTCACCATCTCACCTTGACGTCAGGCAGGCTGTCCAGGAAGGGTTAGGGCTATTCACCATCTCACCTTGACGTCAGGCAGGCGGTCCAGGAAGGGTTAGGGCTATTCACCATCTCACCTTGACGTCAGGCAGGCGGTCCAGGAAGGGTTAGGGCTATTCACCATGTCACCTTGACATCAGGCAGGCGGTCCAGGAAGGGTTAGAGCTATTCACCATGTCCCTGTCTCACCTTGACCACCTTGACGTCAGGCAGGCTGTCCAGGAAGGGTTAGGGCTATTCACCATGTCACCTTGACGTCAGGCAGGCGGTCCAGGAAGGGTTAGGGCTATTCACCATCTCACCTTGACGTCAGGCAGGCTGTCCAGGAAGGGTTAGGGCTATTCACCATGTCACCTTGACCACCTTGACGTCAGGCAGGCTGTCCAGGAAGGGTTAGGGCTATTCACCATCTCACCTTGACATCAGGCAGGCGGTCCAGGAAGGGTTAGAGCTATTCACCATGTCCCTGTCTCACCTTGACCACCTTGACGTCAGGCAGGCTGTCCAGGAAGGCCTTGAGGTCGATGCCATTCAGAACGATGCGGTTGTCAAAGATGTGGCCGTTTGACTTGAAGTCAATCACCGCCTTTTTCTGTTGAAGAAAACACCACAAGATTACTGGAGGTGAAGAGGTGAACTGCATGTCAAGTGTCGTTCTAAGAAACCAAGTCAGGGTCGTAGATCTAAAAAGCAGACATTTTTCATTCATCAAAAGCTTGCCTTTTTTCTTTCAGATCAAAGGCACATTTTTAAACATTTTTTCTCTCTCTCCAGAGTCATTTTCAAGAGTCCCCTGGGAACAATTAATCAACAGGATCAGTCTCAAAACACTATCAATTTACTCTTTCACATTTCAACAAATCTAATTCAAAAGAGGCGTAACGTTTCACATCAATCTAAACAAGTGCAGTTCTCCACCACATTCCTCATAAAAGTCCCAAACTAACTTTTCAAGACCAGAGAGTCAAGACTCAGTGGCCTGCAGGTCATTCCATGCGCTAGGGTCACAATAACAAAACAATCTTCCCAGACTCTGATACCAGAGGAACCTCTAGAACCAGAAAGTCTTGAGTGTAAGAATATTTTAAGATAATACACAACGCAGAGGACTAGAGGTTAATAGAGAATTAATGGAAATAGTTGTTTTTCAATTCAACATCTAGTTAGAATCTGTGTAAAAGGTTTCAGTCCTGGACTCATCGCTACACGTGGCAAGTTTTCATTGGTTCGAATGTTCTATACATTGAGCCTGAAACAGGATACTTGTTATTTGGTCATTGGCCCAATTTTACTGCAAGGAATTCTAAATTGGTCAACCACAGGCTAGGGGTTATAAAATTACATCCTGTCACTTTGTTCTGTGGAGAATCATTGAGGACAGGGAAGAATGAACATCGATCATCTACTTCCCAGCATAACTACTAGGGTTTATTCAAAGAGAACAAATCAATCTCTCTCCCTGATTTGCTTTGGCGTCTGTTTAATTGAAGAATAACATCAACTGCTAACAAGAGCGAGTCTGATGGTGTCTGGATTTCCAATAAAAAGGGAGGTAGTTTCTAGAGAACTGCTTTCTATACAAATAGCAGCTAGGATGGGCAGTATCCAGATGTTTACATCTTCATACCGTCCTTCTCTCATCCCGCGAATTACGGTATTACCGGCATAGCACACGAGGGTGAGCTAAAAAAAGGCAAGAATAGCCCATTCTGCAAATATTACCACAAACTAATAGCGACATCACATAGCTAAATGCTAACAAAAAAAATGTGCCCATACAAACGCATTGAATAACAGATTCACTACATAGACGATGGACAATCAAAATCAAAAGAACGTCTGTTCTGAGATATATAGGACAGACAAACAACCCCTTATTTTCATCACTAAACAGTCTAAGCCGGGGGAGGGGGTTCTACTAAGCTCTATGGAATTGTTTAAAGAAGGTCACAGGATCGACTCACTATGTGATTTGAAATTTTAAAGACCCTGTGAAGTACCCAAAAATACTTACAATCTTTTATTAATTTGGCCTTAATTTAGCCCATACAAACACATTTAATAGCAGATTCCGTACATGGAACATTTGTTTCAGTTTTATACATGTATTTAACCCCTTATTTTTTGGTACTAAACAGTCTCCATATATACTTCATTTTTCAACTTGTACCGGGTGTTGGAGTCGGGGTAAACTTTGAACATTGATATACCAGAGACACGATAGATCAGAAGCATAGTATATAAAGGAGTGGAAGAGACTGGTTTTTACATCAGACGTTAATGGTTCTCTGTAAAAAGACAGATGGCTTTGGAATGTGTTGGATGGACGGGAGGTGGTCCCAGGATCGCTATAAGGGAAGAGGATGGACATCTGTGGATTAGGCGAAGGAAGGGTTGAGGTCAGATCATTACCCAATTACCCTCTTCCCGTGGAACCATAAAATGTAAGGTTTGGAGAGAAAGAAGAGTCTCTAAATTGAAGTTTATATACTTGTAGTGGTGAAAACATGTCTTTGTCTGAATTACAGCTTTGTCGACCCTTTGTGAATAATTCAACTTGGTTAAGCTTCTCTAGTGTCCTTGAGTTATCTACTCTGAAAAATTCGAACCTAACACAGGGGACCATCAGACGAGTTGTGTGAGGCCTGTGAGCGTCCTAGAGCAAAACAACCAACATGTATGTGTTCACGAGTGTCACCACAGAGGGGTCATATTAATGTACAGCCCAAACTATTCGGACGCTACAGACGATTTTGTGATAAGACTGATTTTTTGGGATGTCTCATGGTCTGACAAACACCGCTCTAGCTGGGTCGCCTTCGATCACCGATACGGAAGTGCGAAACAGGCGGATGCGGTGGATTGAGACGCATCCAATGCAAAAAACAACAACATCTCTACCTTAAAAATATTATGCAAATCAGATTTCCGCACAAAACATTCAAAATGCAAAATTAACACATAAAACTGATTCATTACAGCAAAACAAGAAGATGGCTTGCAATTTCCACCAATCATTGTACATTAGCTGCATAATATGGTTCAATCAAGCCACACGTCAACAAACCTTTGTTTACTGGATAAACAGGAATCTTACCTTGAGGTGGGGGAACATGTTAGCGTGGTCTCCAATGAAGAAGGTGTGTGGCATGTAGGCTAGTTTCTCAGAGTACTGCTCTGCCACCTCGAAGGGGGACGTCTCCTTGTCTGACACAATGTAGTCCATGAAGGGAGCTCCGCTGGTCCCCGGGTAGCCCAGCCACATACACTGTGAAGGGGAGAGAGAACAGTTGGCAGTGTGAACTTTATTTGGACATGAATTATGCACATTTTTTTGTGGGGTGAGGAGCGTACACCATTTATGACGTCATAATTTCTCAATCAAAGTTTGTACCGACAGATGTAGCCTATTGAATATTACTGTAGAATAGACATATGACAAAACATTCACATCACTGACGATCTGAAATAGTCCACCCAGACAGACAGTGTGTTGAAGGCACAACAGCACCTCCGGAGGCTGAAGAAATTTGACTTGGTCCCTAAGACTCACAAACTTTCAGATGCACAGTTGAGAGCATCCTGTCAGACTGTATCCCCGCCTGGTACGGCAACTGCACCGTACACAACCGCAAGGCTCTCCAGAGGGTGGTGCGATCTGCCCAACGCATCATTGGGGGCAAACTACCTGCCCTCCAGGACACCGACAGCACCCGATGCTACAGGAAGGCCAAAGATATCATAAAGACCATCAACCACCCGAGCCACGGCCTGTTCACCCCGCTACCATCCAGAAGGCGAGGTCAGTACAGGTGCATCACAGCTGGGACCGAGAGACTAAAAAACAGCTTCTACCTCAAGGCCATCAGACTATTTAAATAGCCATTACTAGCCGGTTACTCAACCCTGTACCTTAGAGGCTGCTGCCCTATAGACATGGAACCACTGGCCACTTTAATGTAACACTATTCACTTTAATAATGTTTACATATAGCTTTACTCATCTCATTTATACTGTATTATATTCTACTGTAGTCAATGCCAATCCGACATTACTCGTCCTAATATTTATATATTTCTTAATTCCATTATTTTAGATGTGTGTATTGTTGTGACTTGTTAATTTACTGCACTGTTGGAGCTAGGAACACAAGCACTTCGCTACACCCGCAATACCATCTGCTAAATATGTGTACGTGACCAATACCGTCTGCTAAATATGTGTACGTGACCAATACCATCTGCTAAATATGTGTACGTGACCAATACCGTCTGCTAAATATGTGTACGTGACCAATACCGTCTGCTAAATATGTGTACGTGACCAATACCATCTGCTAAATATGTGTACGTGACCAATACCATCTGCTAAATATGTGTACGTGACCAATACCGTCTGCTAAATATGTGTACGTGACCAATACCATCTGCTAAATATGTGTACGTGACCAATACCGTCTGCTAAATATGTGTACGTGACCAATACCGTCTGCTAAATATGTGTACGTGACCAATACCATCTGCTAAATATGTGTACGTGACCAATACCGTCTGCTAAATATGTGTACGTGACCAATACCGTCTGCTAAATATGTGTACGTGACCAATACCATCTGCTAAATATGTGTACGTGACCAATACCATCTGCTAAATATGTGTACGTGACCAATACCGTCTGCTAAATATGTGTACGTGACCAATACCGTCTGCTAAATATGTGTACGTGACCAATACCGTCTGCTAAATATGTGTACGTGACCAATACCGTCTGCTAAATATGTGTACGTGACCAATACCGTCTGCTAAATATGTGTACGTGACCAATACCGTCTGCTAAATATGTGTACGTGACCAATACCGTCTGCTAAATATGTGTACGTGACCAATACCGTCTGCTAAATATGTGTACGTGACCAATACCGTCTGCTAAATATGTGTACGTGACCAATACCATCTGCTAAATATGTGTACGTGACCAATACCATCTGCTAAATATGTGTACGTGACCAATACCGTCTGCTAAATATGTGTACGTGACCAATACCGTCTGCTAAATATGTGTACGTGACCAATACCGTCTGCTAAATATGTGTACGTGACCAATACCGTCTGCTAAATATGTGTACGTGACCAATACAATTTGATAGGATTTTTTTGTATAAGGAACATTTTTCTCTTTTCTTTTTTTAAATACCTCCAAAACACAGAATTAGGCATACCTATTTTCCAAATAGGCCATCGTCACTATCAATCAGGATTGAGCCTTTATCACATTCTTACTGCACATCTGCCAATCATTTGATCTCAATCACTTTCATGGGGATATGCAGTTAGATCTTGTTGAATTACTGTTTCATGAGCAAATTAAAGCAGATGGTGTTAACTACTACACTTATAGGCCTAATTTGTTTCAAAGCATACAGTGTACAAAACATTACGAACACCTCTATGACAGACTGACCAGGTAAAAGCTATGGTTCCTTAATGATGTCCCTTGTTAAATCCACTTGGGTGTAGATTAAGGCAGGGAAGGGAGACAGGTTAAAGAAGGATGTTTAAGCCTTGAGATAATGGAGACCTTGATGGTATGTGTGCCATTCAGAGGGTAAAAGGGCAAGACAAAATATTTAAATTCCTTTGAATGTGGGATGGTAGTAGGTGCCAGGCATACCGGTTTGTGTCAAGAACTGCAACGCTGCTGGGTTTTTCCACACTCAACAGTTTCCTGTTTGTATCAAGAATGGTCCAACCCCCAAAGGACATCCAGCCAACTTGACACAACTGTGGGAAGCATTGGAGTCAACATGGACCAGCGTACCTGTGGATGCTTGACACCTTGTAGAGTCCATGCCCCGACAAATTGAGGCAGTTATGAGTGCAAAAGGGGGTGTAACTCAATATTAAGGCGTTTTTAATGTTTTGTACACTCAGTATATCCTGCCTACAGGAACATGTAAAATATTTTTTATAACTAACCCAAGAGAGGTTGTGGTCTGACATTTCCAACAGGAGCAAATTAATCAGTGGGCAGAACAAGCAACGAGGTGGGCAGAATCAAGCATGCGTTAGCAAGATCCTATTGGCACGTTGTAGCATATTGCTGTTAGGGAACACCTAATCTGTGAAGTGTGCATGTGCAATAACTCAATTCGCCCTGACGCTCCTAAACAGAATTTTTGGAAACTTTGACAGTCTACAAAACTTACTCCACTCAAAGATTCTAGATTTGGAAACAGAAAACCATATTGAGAAAAACAATTTAATAAAAAAAAAAAATGGGACATTTGCAGAATGTTGGGCCAAAAATCCATCTCACTCCATCTTCTCCCACTGCCGGCCACTGGGCTTCCTCATTACCATGTTTGGTGGGGAGTGGAAATGCCAACCGGATGCTTCAGATGTATACATCCAGCGAAACATCTAGCTCACTGTTCTGTGGTGCACGCTGTTGAGTTTTGGTTGCATGAGGATTGTTTTTTTGCCTATTCAGCTTCGGATAAGAAATGACTGAGGTGTTTATGGCGTAACAGTGTATGCCATTGTATTCTGTTCTGTTAGGCTATGTAACACACAAATGAATCATTCTGTGATCTTTGCAAGACATCGATTCAGCTTTGATCTAACTTTAGGCCTACTAAACGAGCACCATCGTGAGAAGTGATAATTTTCTATTTGTAATAATCATAACAAAGCAGAGCCTGACTGATATATAGGAAGACATTGGCCTTTTACCGACATCGGCTGATAATTCCACAGATAACATTTGAAATAAATTGTCACATTGTAAGAATTCACTATTTGAAGCGTGTTTTTGACAATTGGGCATTTGGATGGTAATTTATGAGAACAATGTGGAAAAATATCACTTTTTTATTTCTGCGCTGTAAAGAGCCTCCAGAAAATATTCAGACTACTTGACCTTTTTCACATTTGGTTACAGTAACCTTATTCTAAAATGTATTAAATCATTTCTCCCCCTCAATCTACACACAATACCCCATAATGGACAAAGAAAAAACAGGGTGAGATTTTTTTTGCTAATGAAAAAAATAAAAGTGATTATTCAGATCCTAGTACTTTGTTGAAGCACCTTTGGCAGCGATTACAGACTTGAGTCTTCTTGGATATGACGCTACAAGGTTGTCACACCTGTATTTGGGGAGTTTCTTACATTCCTCTCTGCAGATCCTCTCAAGCTCTGTCAGGTTGGATGGGGAGCGTCGCTGCACAGCTATTTTCAGGTCTCTCCAGAGATGTTCGATCGGGTTCAAGTCTGGGCTCTGGCTGGGCCACTCAAGGACATCCAGAGATTTGTCCCGGAGCCACTCCTGCGTTGTCTTGGGTGTGTGCTTAGGGGCGTGTTCTAGAGGTCGACCGATTAATCGGAATGGCAGATTAATTAGGGCCGATTTCAGGTTCAGATTCATGCAGTGGATCAGTTTGTCTGCATACGCAATAGAAGTCGTGCGTTTTTTGTAAGCTAAGGACTCGGACAGTATGGCGAGTTAAAGTGCGTTGTACATGAGCCCCAAGTCCATGACACTTTGAGGACAGACGTTTTAGCAACCCCTGGTAGAGTTCTGTCTGTGGCTGGTCATGTCAGATTTGGCCCACTCAAAGTGGTCAAGCCTCCGACCGACGTGCCTCTGCACACACAGTTAAACACTCGCACCACCGCCAGACAGAAGAAACCATCATTTTCCTACCCATAGACCCTTATAGCCTACATATCTATTGCAATGGTCATTTTATAAATTTTCCTGAAATTTCACTGGTAATTAAATATAATTTTTCTGAAATATTTTAACAGCGCCATGCATTCTCAAATAAAAAAAATAATAAAAAAAGTGGTGAGGGAGCGGCACTCCCCCACTCCACAGCAGCACTACATCCCTGTACCTCTGGTAGCCAAGCCACTAAACAGGGGACACAGAAGTATCACTTAGCACTGACTTTATGACAAACCAGGTATTCTTGCCAAACCAGTGGCCAGTCACTATCAGTCCTGTGCCTCTGGATACAAACCTTTGGATGCCTACGTCAATTTTCTAGTGGGGTAAAATGAATAACTAACAACAATTTATAAGAAACTAACATGGCCAAATAAAGCCTGGTTCTCTCACCTGGATGGGAGCGGGGCGCAGGGCAAACAGCTCGTTGCGGGCTCCTTTGGTATAGCCGTTCATGTTGACCAGGATGTGGAGTCCATCCTGATGGATCCTGTCTGCTGCCTTACCGTTACACGGGAGCTGACAGAGGACAGACAGGAGGAGTGGAGATGGAGGATTTAAAAATCTGTACTCTCAAGTGTTGAATGTGGCTTCAGAGTGGCTCTATGTTCTACAGTATAGAGGAAATGGGGAAGAGAAAATTAAGCTGCTTCTAAAGTACTTAGATTCAGTTCTCCATCTGCGTTAACTCACCTGGGACAGATCAGTGAAGTGATTGGCCTCGGCTACCACTTTAACCCTAAAGTTGGTGTTGTCATCTGGGCTCAGTGCATAGCAGAACACCTGGGGAGGGAAACAACCAGACATGTTATAACCATGTTACAACCAACTGTTAGAACAGATGCACGGCCAGTATAGTATGGCTGTTATATCTCAATTTAAGATTATTATTATTTTTTTTTTTATGTACTGTTTGGCCACTCAAATTAATTTGCTAATCCATTATTTATTCAGTTAGGTCTCATTGAGAATTAAACATTTGTTGAAATGACAATCAAATCCGGGTATGCAAACACATCAGTTAACGTGAAATCACTGGTCGTTGCCAATCTGCCTGACAACATCTCTAGTGGTAATGAGACAACAGTAAGAAACCCCTCACCTCAAACTTCTCAGAGCTGTGCATGCCGGGGATGGACTGCATGAGGTGGGAGGTAGGGTGGTTCCCGAAGTCAGAGCTGACATATCCCACCCTCAGACGGCCCGCGCTGGCCTTCAGGTCCTTGGGGTATTCAAAGGCCGGCTTGTGGAGCGCATTGATCTGTGGTGGTACGGGAGGGGGGGTGCCGTTAGACTATACCACAGCTGATAAACTGTGTCCCAAATTGCACCCTATTCCCCATATAGTGCACTATTTTTAACCAAATGTAGGGCACTATATAATGATAAGGGTGCCATCTGAGACATAACCCAAGGCTCTCTTCCAAACAAATCTACACTAGTATCCTACTTTGAACGATTGCTAGTATGGACATTGGAACATCATAGCCTGTCAGATAATGACCTTAAACCTAGCTACTTTCAGGTGGTCCAACTAGATAAGACAGATTAAAACCAGATCACTCGTCCATAACACAGTTACAACTAGCCTGAACCTGTCCTAACTAACCACACAAACCAAACTCATCTTAACCCATCTATGACTGAACCAACCTCTTTACCCTGCAAGCAGCCCAACAACCTTCTGCCCCCCAAGGCTGCTTTTTTCGGTTTATTTCTAACTAAATAAAAGACTACGGGCCTAATACGTTTCCTTAAAATGTACCAGACGAGTAACTTCCAAGCCACCCCGCCTTACCGTTTACCATGCAAGCACCCCAGCCCAACTTTCACCTGAATAAAAGGTCAATACTGTACTTGCTTTGATGAGGGCCTGTACCTTGTCCAGACAGAGGTTGCCGTGCCTCTCAGCGATGGCCTTGCGGAAGCCGTGAGAGAGTGGGTACAGCATGCTGTGGTGGGGGTGCACCGAGGGCAGCCGGTTCTTATCTAACTGGTCAGCCACGATGCTCACCAGCTTCTTCATACGCTCATCATAGTCTGTCCAGTCACACACAATCTAGTGAGAGAGGAGACAGTTGTGTGTTTGTGAGAGAGATGTTTGTGAGGCAGTCTGAAATGTAAAATCAGAGAAACGTAATACAGGAGCAGTAACTCTTGGGCCTTACTTGGCTTTTCTCTGGTAATGTCTCACATCAATACATGATTTATACTCAAGTTACAATTGAGTCTCAAATCAGGATTTGGCTTCAAGTGTATCTGCAGTAACTTGGCACAGGAGACGTGTGTGTACCTGCAGGCAGTGTGCCAGGTTGCAGTAGGCATCAGGGAAGTCAGGCTTCAGTTTCAGGGCAGTACGGTAAGACGCAATGGCTTCTGGGATGTTACCAGAGTCCTGGGGGTAGGGAGATTAACATATTATAATAATGGAATCATAAAGACAACTTCCTTTATAAAACACATGCATTTTAATATTTTCATTAATTAAATAACTAATTGCAGAGCATAGGTGAATTTGGCCCTGCGGAATATTAGTGACAGAAGGAGTAATACCAATCCCAAATTAACTTAACTGCACTTCTGTAGGTCTGATAGGAGTTGATTTAGGATTGTGGGTTATAACAGACATGGCAGATGAAAGTCACCTTGTGTATGGAGGCCAGGTTAGAGTGAGCGTCAGCGAAGGCAGGGTTGATCTGGATGGCTCTGGTGTAACACTGCAGAGCTCCCTGGACATCCTGCATCTCCTTCAGAGTGTTGCCCATGTTGGAGTAGGCATCAGCAAACGTAGGGCTGATTCTACAGAGAGACAGAAACAATTCAGTAGGACGCCAATCTAGCAACTAGATTTAGTACCTTGAAACACCGGCCCTAAAAGTGTATCTTTTGAATATCAAACCACGAGATGAAAGAGAGAGCGAGACAGAGAGAGGGTGTGTGTCTGCTGACCTGATGGCCTCTTTGTAGTGCATGAGGGCTT
This sequence comes from Salvelinus fontinalis, assembly GCF_029448725.1. NCBI lineage: Eukaryota > Metazoa > Chordata > Actinopteri > Salmoniformes > Salmonidae > Salvelinus > Salvelinus fontinalis. The sequence continues at coordinate 75,743,807 of NC_074670.1, forward strand.
CCTGGAGTTTCCCCTGCTGCTGCAGAACGCTCGCCAGGTTAGAGTGGGCCGCTGCAAACTCTGGAAACACCTGAAGACACCAACCACACACAGGTTATAGGGTGCCCAATCTAATACACAATTTGACCAATATGTGTCTCTATCATAATCCGTTCAAAAGTAATTGGAGTTTTCACCCTTGTAGGATGGCCAGACAGGGTGACTAAATCAAGGCCAGAGGAAAAAGTGGTTAAAAAAATAATAATAATTAAATCTGGGAAACGGCATCAGCTAGTCTGGATTCTGTCCAGAATAAAGGCTACCTGCCAGCTCACTGTTGAACTGGTCATCCTTTTTAATCAAATCTGCAGGACATAAAATGAGGCACGATAATGTCAAATTTGAGACGTGTATTTCCATATTTTAGTATAGGGTTTCATATTAATGCGAAATTCCTGTTATTTTCAGTAGATTTCTCACAGAAACAAGCATCTGATGATGTGAGATGTCAATGGAGCACTGAGCACATTCCAATATTTAGATTTACGAAAGGCTTTCAAATTCAGCTCGGCCCGTGTCATAAATGTAGCTTTTTGTGACCTGCGGAAACAACTGAAGACGACCAAAAAAACGTAAAACTCTCAAAAGTTGCGGTGAGAAACCGGCACCGCTGTCAGAGCTAAGTGCTTATTATCAGATGTATTACGTTACAAAATCCAACTTCTTGGATATGATGTTAATTACACAGTGCATTTGGAAAGTATTCAGACCCCTCATTTTGTTACATTACAGCCATATTCTAAAAGAGATTAAATGGTTTCCCCCCCCCCCCTCAAATCTACACCCCATAACGACAAAGCAAAAACGTATTTTAGCAAATTCATTAAAAATAAAAAACAGAAATATTACATTAACATAAGTATTCAGACCCTTTACTCAATACTTTGTTGAAGCACCTTTGGCAGCGATTACAGCCTTGAGTCTCCAAGTCCAGGCTCTGGCTGGGCCAATTAAGGACATTGAGACTTGTCCCGAAGCCACGCCTGTGTTGTCTTAGCTGTGTGCTTAGTGTCTTTGTCCTGTTGGAAGGTAAACCTTCGCCCCAGTCTGAGGTCCTGAGGACTCTGGAGCAGGATTTCATCAAGGAACTCTCTGTACTTCGCTCTGCTCATCTTCGCCTCGATCCTGACTTGTGTCCCAGTCCCTGCAGCTGGAAAACATCCCCAAGCATGATGCTGCCACCACCATAGGGATGGTGCCAGGTTCCCTCCAGAGGTGACGCTTGACATTCAGGCCAAAGAGTTCAATCTTGGTTAGGTGCCCTTTGGCATACTCCAAGTGGGCTGTCATGTGCCTTTTACCGAGGAGTGGCTTCCGTCTGGCCACTCTACCATAAAGGCCTGATTGGTGGAGGGCTACAGAGATGGTTGTCCTTCTGGAAGGTTCTCCATTCTCCACAGAGGAACTCTGGAGCTCTGTCAGAGTGACCATCAGGTTCTTGGTCACCTCCCTGACCAAGGCCCTTATCCCCCGATTGCTCAGTTGGGCCAGGCGGCCAACTCTAGGAAGAGTCTTGGTGGTTACAAACTTCAATTATCAGTCCACTGTTCTTGGGGACATTCAATGCTGCAGAAATTTGTTGGTACCCTTCCCCAGATCTGTGCCTCGACACAATCCTGTCTCGGAGCTCTATGGACAATTCCTTTGACCTCATGGCTTGGTTTTTGCTCTGACTGTCAACAGTGGGACCTTCTATAGACAGGTGTGTGCCTTTCCAAATAAATGTCCAATCAATTGAATTTACCACAGGTGGACTCCAATCAAGTTGTAGAAACATCAAGGATGATCAATGGAAACAGGATGCACCTGAGCTCTATTTAGAGTTTCATAGCAAAGGATCTGAATACTTATGTAAAAAAAAACAAATAAAAACGGTTGAACCTTTAACTAGGTAAGTCAGTTAAGAACAAATTCTTATTTACAATGACGGCCTACACCTGCTAAACGCGGACGACGCTGGGCCAATTGTGCGCCGCCCTATGGGACGCCCAATCTCGTCTGGTTGTGATGCAGTCTGGAATCGAACCAGGGTGTCTGTAGTGATGCCTCTAGCACTGAGACGCTGCGCCACTCGGGAGCCCTGTAAATAAGGTATGCGTTTTATATTTGTAATAAATGTGCAAAAATGTCTAAAAACCTGTTTTTGCTTTGTCATTATGGGTTATTGTGTATAGATTGATGAGGATCAATTTTAGAATAAGGCTGTAACGTAACAAAATGTGGAAGACAAGAGGTCTGAATACTTTCCGAAGGCACTATGTTCGAGAAAGACCTCGCTGAACGATTCAGAACATGAATAATCATTTGTCTTGGTAAAATGTATTTTATAACATAAGGAAGTGAAATTTCATCACGAAAGCACGTTTTTCACCCACTCTGGGCAGTGAGTGGACACCCTGCAGGTTAGAATACATATAACAGGACACTGGCCAGGTTAGAGTGGGCCGCTGCAAACACCTACAAAAACAAACAATTGTTCAGTCACCACCAAAATCATGAAATTACACTTCCTTAAAGACAACACTGAGCTGACGTGATTAAGATTGTGGTGGGAAAAAAACAAGGGCCTGTAAACAGAATTCCTTAAACCCATTATGCCAGGTAAGAGAAGGGGAGGAAGAGAAACTTTTCAATGCTACTTTCAATGATATCTATGAGCATTTTGCCATAGTTATGGTTATCCGTCTCACCTCCAGTGCTTTCCTGTAGAGCTGGACGGCGTCCTCGATGTTGCCCTGCTCCCTCTTGATGTTGGCCAGGTTGTTGAGAGAGTCTGCGTGGGTGGGACACAGACGCAGGGCCGTGTTGTAACACTCCTCAGCCTCTGATACCTGGGAGAGACGGGGTTAAACCACACACGGTTAAAACCACACTCACGCTTTCAAACAGACACACACATTCACAGATAAAGACAAACACTCAGACACAGGCAGACACCCTCACACAGAAAAACATACAGACAGACGCCAAGGCCCAGACAGGGCCAATAGAAAGGGAGACCCCAACAGAGACAACAGCTACACAAACACTGCTAACTGAAAGCTGGAACCCATATCGGCAACCCTGTTTGTAGCTGAACATGGGATACTTGCACTTCCCAAAATAATCTTTCTGTCTGGAGCAGTGTTTAAAGGGATGGCCTATCAACAATCATGAAACAGACCAGCATGATGACCAGGGTGTCATGTATATCTATCTAACCACACCCAATCTGATCCCCTCTCTGTATATGTGGAGAAAACACACCCTCCCCTTCTCCTAAATTAGGTCAAGGAATGCACGACAGGCATGGCATGCACAGGGCACAGACAGACAACTGCTGCGGCCTGCTGGGACCGTCATGACTCTCACACTGGCAGTTGGGATGCAGAATAACGGAGCAGTCTCTCACTGCTTGGACACACACACCGTGTTCTTCCTTACATTGCCCTTCTCCTTGAGGGCGTTGGCCAGGTTACAGTAGGCGTCAGGGAAGTGGGGCTGCAGCTCGATGGCGCGGCGGTACGTGTCGATGGCCAGGTCGATTAGACCCTGCTCGTAGTAGACGCACGCCAGGTTGCCGTGGACGACGGCGTGGTTGGGGCTCAGGCTGAGGGCACGCAGGTAGCCAGCCACCGCTCTGAACGGTTGGAAAAAGAGAGAAGGGTGGGTAAACGCTAGTAGTAATAGTAAGTACTAAAGGCTGAGGACTCAGGTAGCCCAGCACTGCTCTGCATGGATACAGAGAGGAGAGTAAAGAGTGGTACTGGTGATGTGTAGAGGATAGTAAAGAGTGGTACTGGTGATGTGTAGAGGAGAGTAAAGAGTGGTACTGGTGATGTGTAGAGGAGAGTAAAGAGTGGTACTGGTGATGTGTAGAGGAGAGTAAAGAGTGGTACTGGTGATGTGTAGAGGAAAGTAAAGAGTGGTACTGGTGATGTGTAGAGGAGAGTAAAGAGTGGTACTGGTGATGTGTAGAGGAGAGTAAAGAGTGGTACTGGTGATGTGTAGAGGAGAGTAAAGAGTGGTACTGGTGATGTGTAGAGGAGAGTAGAGTGGTACTGGTGATGTGTAGAGGAGAGTAGAGTGGTACTGGTGATGTGTAGAGGAGAGTGGTACTGGTGATGTGTAGAGGAGAGTGGTACTGGTGATGTGTAGAGGAGAGTGGTACTGGTGATGTGTAGAGGAGAGTAAAGAGTGGTACTGGTGATGTGTAGAGGAGAGTAAAGAGTGGTACTGGTGATGTGTAGAGGAGAGTAGAGTGGTACTGGTGATGTGTAGAGGAGAGTAAAGAGTGGTACTGGTGATGTGTAGAGGAGAGTAAAGAGTGGTACTGGTGATGTGTAGAGGAGAGTAAAGAGTGGTACTGGTGATGTGTAGAGGAGAGTAAAGAGTGGTACTGGTGATGTGTAGAGGAGAGTAGAGTGGTACTGGTGATGTGTAGAGGAGAGTAGAGTGGTACTGGTGATGTGTAGAGGAGAGTAGAGTGGTACTGGTGATGTGTAGAGGAGAGTAGAGTGGTACTGGTGATGTGTAGAGGAGAGTAGAGTGGTACTGGTGATGTGTAGAGGTGAGTAAAGAGTGGTACTGGTGATGTGTAGAGGAGAGTAGAGTGGTACTGGTGATGTGTAGAGGAGAGTAGAGTGGTACTAGTACTACTGAGCTGTAGTTTCTCGTCAGGTTTCCCGTATAATAAGTATTTGTTAAGGCGGCGGTGTACTGGGTGGCTACCATCCAACTTCACCATTTTGAATAAAAAACATTTTTTAAATGTATCCGCTATGATTTCTTATAAACCGACAAATTTGAACATCAGATCGGCAGATAGCGCAATTCCAGCTTACACTTTAACTCATCTGCCCTGTAATTCCAACCCAATTTTTGGGCAAACCAAGAAGAAACAGACGTTAGAGGCTAGAGAGGAACAACTGGCGAGATTAAGGCGATGGGAGAGCCAGCAACCCTTTCCCTCAATTCTACTAGTCACTTGATCGTGGATTTGCTACCAACGGGACTCTAGAAACGGCAATATTCTCTGCTCTTTTGAAACATGGCTCTCGGAAAAGATCCATTCCCTCCCCCTCTTCATCAACAACTGGTGTCCTGACTCGAGCACGGTGGAAGCGTCGACCCCATTGTTTACCAGTCTTGGAATGCATGGTCAAATGCCAACCTTTTACCTCACGAGTGAGTTTTCAGTTGTCATCGTGACTGTTGTAAACATTCCACCTCAAGAGAGGAAAAATAACAGGCAGGCTGTAAGAGGCTATAACCAAGAAGGAAAAATATATCCAGAGGCTGCTTTTCTAGTTGCCGGCAATTTCAATTCTGCATCATTAAGACACGCAATATCCAGCTTCCATCAATGTCTTCCTCACCACTAAGGGAAATAAAGGCCTAGACCATCGTCATTCTACTCACAAGCAAGCATACAAGGCACTCCCTCATCCGCCAAATCAGATCATGACTCCATAGTCCTGCTTCCTGTTTACAAGCAGAAGCTCAAAACAGTAAATTACCAGTAACTCGTTCAGTTGAGAAATGGTCTCCAGAATCAGCAGAGACTATGCTACAGGACTGCTTTGCTTGCGCCGATTGGAATATGTTTCGGGGTTCCCACCGATAATGTCGGTGAGCTAACCAACTGTCACTGGCTTCATTAGGAAATGCATCGGCAACGTTGTCCTCACAGTTAAGGCTCGCTGCTTCACCAATCAAAAGCCCTGGATTAAACACAGAGGTCGGCGCTAAACTAAACGACACAGGGTTATCGCAGACAACCATGAGGCTACGCCTGAGAACAGGAACAAGAAGTCCCGCTATGACCTCCGTAGAGTCAAACGGGCAAAAGGACAATAGGAATAAGGTGGAATCATATTACACAGGTGCCGAAGCCCCCATGTGACAGGGGCTACAGTCCATTACGGATTACAAAGGAAGACTCAGCCGTGATCTGCCCAACGAAACGCCTCTACCAGACAAACTCAATGCATTTTATGCACGCTTTGACAATAACATTGTGCTGGGTGTGAGAACCGCCACTGACCCAGAATCTTGGGTAATCTCACTGAGGCAGACGTGAATAGTCTTTAATAGTAGGTCAATACCCACAAGGCCCGATGGTATTCCAGGACGCGTTCTCAGAGCATGCGAAGAACTGGCAGGTATATTCACTGTCATTTTCAACATCTCCTTGTCCCAGTCTGTAATCCCCACATGTTTTATGATGACCACCATCATTCCTGTTCGTAAGAACTTCAAGGCTTCATGCCATAACGACTACCACCCTGTAGCACTCATCAGCAATCATGAAGTGCTTAAAGAGGCTGGTTATGGAACACATCAACTCCATCATCCCAGACCCACTCCAATTTGCATACCGCCCTAACAGATGCATAGACAACACAATGTCAATTGTACTCAACACTGCCCTTCACCCACCTAGATAAGAGGAATAGCCTAGTGGTCCCGTGTGGCTCAGTTGGTAGAGCATGGCGCTTGCAACGCCAGGGTTGTGGGTTCATTCCCCACGGGGGGACCAGGATGAATATGTATGAACTTTCCAATTTGTAAGTCGCTCTGGATAAGAGCGTCTGCTAAATGACTTAAATGTAAATGTAGCCATGTGAGAATGCAGTTCATTGACTACAGCTCAGCGTTCAACACCATTGTCCCCTCCAAGCTCGTCATCAATCTTAGGACACTGGGACTGGACACCTCCCTCTGCAACTCACCTCCCCCTCGACTTCCTGAAGGGCTGACCCCAAGTGGTGAGGGTATGCAACATCACCTCTGCCACCCTAGCCTGCAACACGGGGTCCCCACATGGGTGTGTGCTTAGTCCCCTTCTGTACTCCCTCTTCACCCACGACTGCATGGCTACGCACGACTCCAACACCATCATCAAGTTTGCAGACAACACGACTGTGGTAGTCCTGATCACCAGCAACAATATGAGACAGCTTACAGGAAGGTGGTCAGTGACCTGGCAGTGTGGGGCAGGAAAAACAACCTCTCCCTCAATGTCAGTAAGACAAACGAGCTGATTGTTGACTACCGGAAACAGGGGGGGGGGGGGCGCTCCAATCCACACCGACAGGGTTGCAGTGGAGCAGGGCGAGAACTTCAAGTTCCTCGGCGTCCCAAAAAAATGGTACACAAACACGCAGTCGTGAAGACGGCACGAAAACACCTCTTCCCCCTCAGGAGGTTGAAAGAGTTTGGCACGGGCCCTCAAAAAGTGCTACAGCTGCACCATTGAGAGCATCTTGACTGGCTGCATCACTGCGTGGTATGGCAACAGCACCACCCTTGATCGCATGGCGCTAGAGGGTGGTGCGGACAGCCCAGTACATCACTAGGTCCAAACTCCCTGCCATCCAGGACCTCTACATCAGGTGATGTGAAAGAAAGGCCTGGAAAATCTTTCAAGACTCCAACCACCCAAGCCATAGACTGTTCTTTCTGCTTCTGCAGCAGTCAACAGTACTGGTGCATCAAGTCCGACACCAACAGGTTCTAAAACAGCTTTTAATTTGAATTTTTAAACGCTGGAGACTTATATTTCCCTCACTAACTTTAAACACCAGCTATCCGAGCAGCTAATTGATCGCTGCAGCTGTACATAGCCCATCTGTAAATAGCCCATCCAATCTACCTACCTCATCCCCATACCATTTTTGATTTACTTTTCTGCTCTTTTGCACACCAGTATTCTACTTGCACATCTTCATCTGCACATCTATCACTCCAGTGTTAATTTTCTATATTGTAATTACTTGCTACTGTGGCCTATTTATTGCCTTACCTCCTCATGCCATTTGCACACACTGTATACACTCATTTTTTCTATTGTGTTACTGACCGTACGCTTGTTAATTCCATGTGTAATCAATCAAGTTTATTTTGACAAGCCCTTCGTACATCAGCTAATATCTCGAAGTGCTGTACAGAGACCCAGCCTAAAACCCCAAACAGCTAGAATGCAGGTGTAGAAGCACGGTGGCTATGAAAAACTCCCTAGAACTCCCCGTAGATCTAACTCTGTGTTGTTGTTTCTGTCCCACTGCTTTGCTTTAACTTGGCCAGGTCACAGTTGTAAAATGAGGAGGGGGGGGGGGGTGAATAGTTATGCACGGTCAAGTTCTGTTTTGTCTTCTTGTTTCACAAGAAAAAATATTTTGCATCTTCAAAGTGGTAGGCATGTTGTGTAAATCAAATGATACAACCCCCCCCGAAAATCTATTTTAATTCCAGGTTGTAAGGCAACAAAATAGGAAAAATGCCAAGGGGGGGGGGGTGAATACTTTCACAAGCCACTGTAGATCTAACGCTTCTTAGACTTGCTTTCAATGAGAATGACAGATCTATAACTCACATTTCTGTGTGAACATGGTCAGGTCGCCCAGAGTTACATATATTGTAGCTTTAAATAAAAACGACAGAAAGTCAGATTATGTACAATTTATACTATCCATCCATCTATATTAAATTATATATATATATATATTAAAACACACATATATATACTGCTGCTGCTACTTTCATATGCATGATTCTGTGTGTTTGACTTTCTTCACATGTAATTACAAGGTGTCAGAGCGTCAAACCTAGGCTACGTCCAAAACGGCACCCTATTCCTTATATAGTGCAATTTTTGACTGGAGCCTATTGGCCCTTGTCAAGAGTAGTGCACTACACAGGGAATAGGGTGCTGTTTGGAACACAGAGCCTATTACTAGCCTAAGACTCACCAGGTGAAATTAGGATGATTAGAATTATAAATGACATGAACAAGGGAGCGTCTTCAGGTTTAACTGGTTATACCATGGGAACAGTCACTGACCTGTCAAAGATGCGAGCCTCTTTCAGAACGTTGCCCAAGTTGATGTAGGCATCCAGGAAGTTGGGATCCAGAGTCACAGCCTGACAAATACCCATAAATCCATACATCATACACAACGAACAGGATATACTGTAGTAGAAGTGTTAAACATTTCCTCCAAACACCAGTTGTAATGTGGACTATTTAAGTTAATATTCAGTTAAGCGTAATTAACAAAATGCCTTGAATATTTATACATGTTCCCATTATGTAATTCACATGATTTCAAGCGTTCCATTTATGTCACAGGTTGGTCACTAGATGCGATTCTGGATGTTACTCATATCTGTTGATAGGGCCTGACGCCAGACTGCAGGTCCAAGGACACGGATTGTTGTTGTATTCTGTGGAACACTGATTGTGTAGCTAGCAGCTGACGTTGTTTTGGCTTAGTGGTTCTGTACAAGTAGGATAAGGGGCATCTCTGGTCGAAGGCCAAGTTAGACATTTCCTCTGCTCCTGTTTCAACTTGTATTAAACCAGATTGATTTGTGATTGAATATAGCCAACACTGGTCTTATTTTGTTTAGCCAAAAATCCCCTGTACTGTGTACCGTTCTTCCCCTGTTCACCAGTGTACACTCTACTAGGACTGTACTTAAAAACATTCCCAGACATGAATAGTATTGTTTGTGAATTATCAAACGTTTCAGCCCAGACATGAACCCTTAGTCAGTCAGACTAGACTATCCTGGTCTGTCTTTTGTTTTTACATCATCGGCTCTGTCGAAGTCTTACCTTCTCAAAGTGGTGTATGGCCAACCATATCTCTCCCTGGGCGTTGAACACACAACCCAGGTTGCTCCAAGCCACCGCAAAGTTGGGCTGAGTCTCAATAGCCTTCAGGTAACACGCCTTCAATGGGTTAACAATCAAAACCAGAGGAAGAGGAGGAGAGGAAGAGCAGTGGTAGAGGAAAAGAAGAGGGGGAGCCGTGATAGAGGTGGTAGGAGGAAAGGTTGTCAAATAAAATAAAGATATGAAGAGAATAAAACAGGAAGAAAAACAAAAAGGGATAGAGGAAACAGAATTAGTGACCGTTCTCAACTAAAGCAAAAAGTGAGTGTGCAGCATGGGCTCGCCTGCGCTGAAATCTGCGGCGCTAAGCTGCCTTGCTTATTCCTACGCTGCGCAGATCCAACCAGCACCCACACGCAGACCGACATTCTGCAGTTATCATGGCCTCTTTCTCACAAGATGAGGAACAGAAACGTTGACTAGCCTTTTCTGCTTTACTATGTAATGTACAGACGATAATAAGCCGCTAATGTGAAGGGAAATACCTAAATGATATTCAAATTCATAACACAACCAGTAACTTCTATTTTGGTTGCAGTCTATTTGATAGCTGACTATATTAACTAGTGGTATCTCACAACCTTGAATGGCGGGTGCTGCGTGCAGGTGGAGGTCCCTGTAATGCGTGCGCACAAAAAGCTACGTGGGCGGGGCATGTCCTAGGTGTGTGTTTGGCTACAATCACATCACCACGCACACCGCCACTGCCGACCGTGCTGCTGCTTAGCAACAAGAGGTCGATGTTTGCCGCCGCTGCGCTCGCTGAACCCGGCCGCGTTGCGGACTGGCTGCAGACCCTAAGCCCCGGGAGACGCCCAGCTTACCTAGACTGCCACTCTGTACTCACAGTGCCTTTCAGGACCAACGAGTGGCAGGGGACGGGGTTGGGGTTAGAGGACGTGGAGACCGCAGCCAAGAAGCTGGTTCGATGGTTAGATAGAGGGGGAATATAGAGAAGGGGAGTTTTGGAAGTTAAGGGGCATCAAGACGGCCAAGTGTCTGATGCCCTAAGAGGAGGATAGGAGAGTTGATCTACCACCAGAGCCCAGGGGCTGTTCTGCAGGGCAATGGGGAAATAGAGGAGTTGTTTAAGCAAGCCAATGGTGTCCTCTTGGGAGGCTGGGGGTACGCTGGGTGCCAGGCTGACAGAGGGCGTCGGGGGGAGGAGGGGTCTGTACCCAGCAGGCCGGGGGGGAGGAGGGGGGGGAGCTTTGTGCCTGACGCTTTTTTGGCCCTGGTTGCCTTGTTCGCTGCGCAGCCCCTGCGTTACTGCACACTCACAGCGCATTGTCTGCATCACCCGCAGAACGCCGCAACTCCAAAACCAAGAAGGAAAAAAACTAAATCAACAGGACAACAAGTTAGAGGGTTCTTACTCAGGATTTTATCTGTTTCCCCGCTAATTGCTTTCATTTTTGTAATGTTTTTATTTTATTTACTGATGTATACGTTTTGGCCGTTATGGTAATTTAAGACATTTAAAAAAGGAATGCTTACTGTACTTCTTTTTGTATTGTTTTTGTTTGTTTAACTTTTCTTGTTTTGTTTCTCTGCTCTTCAGAGTAAGCCACAAGACAGAGGAGCTTCTTGCTCAGGCATAACGTAGTAGTTCATGGTTTCTCTCTTGCTGGCAGTTACAAACCCGTTACCATATTGTTTGTCAGAGGAGCGGGCGGCAGCCTCAGCAGCTGGTGGTTGAGGACTGATGCTGCCCTAGTGATCCGTGTTTCAGCCAGGGCACCTAGGGTACGGTAGCAGGAGTAATGTCATCACCCACCTGAAACAACCTTCTAAATAACATCATCAGTCGTGGAAAAAACCCAAGAGACAAAATAAAACAAGAGCGTTAGTAAAAGTTCGCAAAACAATACACAATTATTTTTTAAATTCTCACATGGAAAGTAATTAAAACGTCCTTTAAAAAAAAGCACTACAAAAGACAACCTGCTGTTTACACTCATGCAACGCTTATTGTATTTTCTAAGAAAAATAATGATGTTTCAGGGTGGGGGGGGCAGGAGGGAAGAAAGGCTTTGATAATGCGTTTCATAATATTAATAGTATGGCCAAGCTAGGCGAAAGGAGGGAGGATAACTAGCTTGATCTTCATCAAATGAACTGATCACATTTCTTTGGGAATAATATGGTCATAGCATACGCTTCCTTCAACCTCTTCTTCAAAAAGTTTTTTTTTTAAATTATATGCTTGGCTTTTTCTTTGTCCTGTTGTGCTTGATTCCTGGCCAATGGGGAGTGAGAAGAAAAGCCTCGGTGTGTAATGTTTGGGCATCTAGAAGCCTCCATAGGTAGCTCTGAAATAAAGAGGTCAGCGCTGGTTGCTGCGCATGCGTGTTTCTCTCTAACCAAGCCAACTGAACGCGGGTGGCGGAGTGCAGTTTGTGAGCTGTCTGCCTGACGCAGCATCGGACCGTACTACTAGGCTCTTGTAAGGAGGGGTGTGTGTGACAGTATGAAAACGTGGTACAGTCCTGACTATTCTATTCACCCACTCTAAGACAGCAGGGAGCTGTCAGCTTGGGGCGTAGCTAGTGTGTCAGGAAGGCAGCTCTTAGCGCGCACACTCCACCAGCCCTAGCGAGCGCGCGGGGGGAAGGAGCAACAGTGCAGGGGGGCTGGCCCGGCAATGAGCTGGCAGCTCTCTGGAGCTCCTGCCCCTTCTAGCACCAAATAAGATGGCCTGGCACCAGGTCACCTAGCAAGATGTCAACTCCAGCTTTCACCCAACCCAGGGAAGGTATAGATATCATATCAGGGAGATGGATAGACATAAAATGGCTTAAGAGTAGATAAAGGGGTCAGAGAGCGCCCCATAAGATACAAGACGACTTGCAAATCTGCATGGGTAGGGGTTGTGGTACAACTGGATTGGGTGGTGGGGTGGTCCATTTGTTGTTAAATAACTGGAGTCATGTGGTTTGGTTAGAGGCCATCTTATCTTTTGCATTGCAAAGAGATTAACTAACTTCATCAGTTCATTTATCCTTCCAAGACCGAGCCAGCATTATCCCTCCAAAACCACCGTTGTTTATTTTTTATTGTTTTACGAGTTTATAAAATATCCATATCAGAACCATAATTACTGCTACCAATTTGAAAAGCCCAGCCTTTCTTCCTGTGAGGGGAGGCTGACCTTAGGTGGAGAGGTCAGCGAGAAGAGCATTGTGGGACTAAAGAGAGCAGGGGGATTGTGTGCAGGTGGAGTGAGAATGAAGATGACTATTCTACCTAGGCTCAAAGAAAAAATTATAGCCTTTTCAAAAATCCTCTAATAGAAAGAAAAGGAGGGTTTAATGGGTTGGGGGTGTAGAAAATACCCCCTCTCCCTTCAAAATAAAGCAACATTATTAGCCTCATAAGAGGGAGGGGGAATCTGGGGGAGGAGGGGTATGGGGCTTGCCCAGAGCCAGGGTATAATGGGGGGGGTATGGGGTCTGCCCAGAGACAGGGTGTAGTGGGGTGTAGGGCCTGCCCAGAGCCAGGGGCCAGTGGGGCCTGCCCAGAGCCAGGGTGTAGGGCCTTCCCAGAGACAGGGGGCAGTGGGCCTTGCCAGGGCGTGGGGCCTGCCCAGAGCCAGTGGGGGGGGGGGGGGGCCTTGCCAGAGTGTGGGGCCTTCCCAGAGCCAGGGTGTAGGAGGGGCCTTGCCAGCGCAAGGGCGTACGTAGGGCCTGCCCAGAGCAAGGGCATAGTGGGGGGGGGGGTAGAGAAAAATCACACTCAAGTGAATGAGTGAAGAGTCTGAGTGGGGGGGAAGATGGGGGCAACTTTGGCCATCGGGCTCAAAGGGGGGTGGGGGGATATAACTGACAAACAAAACAGCTTACAAAGAAATCAAAGTACAAAGTAAATTTTTGAACAAACAAAAGATAAGCAAAAAGCTGTGCCGGTGTCAAGCCCCTCGAACATACCTTAGCCTCTTCCAAACGCCCGAGGGCTTTGAGCAAGTTCCCCAGGTCGCTGCGGACACAGTACAGATCCTGAGGGACAGGAAACAAACAGATTAGAGCTCCAAACCAGAAATGGACTACTAGACTGACGAACACATATTACAGTCTGAGATCTACAAGTGATCATCGAATACTAGAATAGATATCAGATTGGGGTAGCTTGGGGGGGTGTAAGACATGTTCAGCGTAAAGGTTTGGCAGAACACCAAAACATTGGGTTTTGTGCTGGGCTGCTGGCTTATGATGGGGTACATTATTTGGGCCCAAGGTCTACTCACAGGGTTGTACTGTAGGGCTGAGACGTAGGCCTGGACGGCTCCCTCCATGTCCCCCGCTGCCACCAGGGCTGCTGCCAGGTTGATATACCCGTCGATGAAGTCTGGTTTCAGCCGCAGGGCGTGGCGGTAGTGCTCTATAGCCTCCTGCAACTGGCCGCGCTCCTTGTACACGTTGCCCAGGTTGGAGTAGGCCTCAGCAAGCATCGGGTTCTGCTTGATGGCCAAGGTGCTGAAGTGGGCAGACCTGGTTGGACAGAGGAGTGGAGGGGGTCACGAGGCTGGTTGGGTGTGTGGTAGTACTGGGTTGGAGAGATGTGGTGCTGTGTGGTCCAATAGTGATACTTAAGTCAGTCAATGGAAGATCTAATTTAGCACACTAGCTGGTGTGTTGTGTTCTGTGAGATAGTGGGACAACTAGAATAGTTGTGTGTGGGGTTCAACTGAAATTTATTTCAAATTTCACAACAAATAACTTCCTTGTGCTTATTATACATAGTGACAGAGGAACAACCCAAGACACCTGGGAAAGACAGACAGATCAAAGCTAACACCTGTAAGAGAAACCAGCCACCACCACCACTGTAAAAAGAGTAATGTCAGAGTGGGAAAAGAGGAGGTCAGTAGAACATGTAGGGAGGTCACTGACAGACCAGCTGCGCAGCCAGCCATTCGTTACTCCCCAAAACCACCACAGATGTGTCGTAGTAGTATGAACTGTCGGCAGCCAGTGTATTACAGCCCCAGAGTACTGCAGTCCCAGCGGGCCCAGTATTCTCTCCAGACCATGTAGACCGACTTCAGTGACCCCTGACCTCCTGGTCTTTCACTCTCCCCCCACCTCACCTGTCGAGCCTGCGACACTGGAAGTGGATGGAGGAGAGCAGCAGTAGCACGCCCGTGTTGTCGGGCTCCTGCCTCCACAGCTGCATACAGTGGCGCTCGGCAGCCTCAAAGTCACCCGACTGGTACTCCCTGTGCGCCAGCTCGGCCAACCCTTGGAAGGAAAGCATACGTTGTTTTGTCGGTTCTGTAGCACCAACACCCAACAACCCGAGGGGGGAAACAACACGTTAGAGGTGATGGAAGAACACGAGGACAGAGACAAAATAATAAACGAGATAAAAGTACTGGAGAAATCATAAATCAGACTATTTATAATTGATAAATGCCTTTGGTTGATACATAATTGCACTTAAGTATATTAATCAATAGTTGAATAGAAAAAGCTGTGTAGGGATTAACTGTCAATCACAGGGTATGAGTCACATGGGAGAGACAAAATGTGTGACTATAGGCCAGATTGCTATTGTTATTCTCTGTTTTATGAGCTCAAGAATTCAACTGTCATTCTTCCTTTGAAAGACAACTAGCTAGATGATTAGCTGCCGTTAGCTGCATAACAGGAGCTGAAGAAACATAGTAAGTGAATTATTATGATTTTAACTAAACGTTAGCTAGTCATCAGCGCCCTTATCATGAAGAGATAAGTATTAACATTAGCTAGTTAGAACTGTCTGACATGAAATAGTATGAAAAACGCAATGTTGTGCGATGAAATGAAAACGGACCAAAGTACATTGCTGGATGAAACGTAAAGTGATGGTTTACAAATGGACGCTAGATAGCGGACAAATACAACCCCATCAACATCTGGGTAACTAACGTTTGATGCATGCCTAAAAGGGGAAAAAAGACCCAACCTTACAGACCCAGCACAATCACAGTCAATACACACAGGATCAACAAGCTAGCTACGTTAGCTAGCTAAATTGCATTGTATCAAACGTTAGGGAAGACACCAAGAAAATAAAACGAATTTTGTCTTGCGGGACTATGTTCAAGTTATCCAATACAATAACATACTTCCATCTTCATGTCTGGCGGGTTTATCTATATAGCTGATCCATTTTGTGTGTTTACACAACAGATCGCTACATAGCCACACCTGGCTGACACCATTAAACAGCAGAGGGAGCACACCCCTATCCACATCGACGGGACCACAGTGGAGGTGTTAAGCTTTAAGATCCTCTGGGTACACGTCACTGACAATCAGAAATGGTACACCCACACAGACAGTGAGGTGAAATAGGCGCAAAAGCATCTCAACATCAGGAGGCTGAAGAAATTCGTTTTGGTCACTAAGACCCTCAAACGTTTACAGATGGAAAATTGAGGGTACCCTTTCGGGCTGTATCGCCGCCCGCAACAGTAGGGCTCTCCAGAGGGTGGTACGGTCTGCCCAATGAATCACCGGGGACACACTGCCTGCCCTCCTGGACACCTACAGCACCCGATGTCACAGGAAGGCCTAAAAGACCAAGGACATCAACCACCCGAGCCACAGCCTGTTCTCCCCGCTATCATCCAGAAGGAGAAGTCAGTACAGGTGCGTCAAAGCTGGGACCGAGAGACTAAAAAACAGCTTCTACCTCAAGGCCATCAGACTGTTTAAATAGCCATTACTAGCCGGTTACTCAACCCTGTACCTTAGAGGCTGCTGCCCTATAGACATGGAACCACTGGCCACTAATGTAACACTATTTACTTTAATGTTTACATATAGCTTTACTCAAATCATTTATACTGTATTATATTCTACTGTAGTCAATGCAAATCCGACATTACTCGTCCTAATATTTAATATTTCTTAATTCCATTCTTTTAGATGTGTGTATTGTTGTGACTTGTTAACTTACTGCACTGTTGGAGCTAGGAACACAAGTACTTCGCTACACCCGCAATACCATCTGCTAAATATGTGTATGTGACCAATACAATGAGTTGATGCTATAATTGAAGATGGCGCAACATTTGGATTAGTTACACGCTGGCACAAAAAAACAATGGTTCTGCAAGATGTTAGCATAGGCTCGTGTCATGCTAGCGAGGAAGCTAACTAGAGAGCTAATGCTAACTGGGGCGAGCTCTACCTGTGCTGTCAGCCACATTTCCCACGGAGCTCGCCATCTCCTCGGTCTTCGAGTCTTGCACGGTGGTCGTCAGTGTTGTAATTTGATAATATCAAATTAAGAGAATTTTATTCGTCGATTGATCGAAGTTTCTTGAGCCGTTGCTTGCTAAAGCTGTTAGCCTAGCTATGCTAACCACAGAGTCAACGCTAGCTAGTCAAGAAGAATGTTACTATTTTCAACAGTTGGCTAGTTCCTATGCTATTTACCGTCCTTGCCGATATAACTTCTCGCAATCAGCCTAGCTCTAAATTTCCTTCAAATTCACAATCATGAAGCCCTGGTTCGACTTCAACAAAGCGACTCTCGAGCCATAAAATGGCGAATGAGCCTTAGCCAGGGATTTTTTTTGTTTGTTGCCAGAATATAGATCCAACGAAAATAATCAATCCACAAACTGTACAGAAAATGAGCATGGTGGTGTGTGGTCCAATAAGCGTAATTCATATTAATTAATTATTCAAAGGGAACACACACCCAACGTCTTAAAAACGAGTATATGCAAACATTTTGTACATAATTACTTTTGCGCGGATGGATACAGAGTTGTTTTGTGGTGCATCATTCCCCACATGTGCACTGCGGCAAGTCGAAGAGTGACAAGAATGTTCTGAAGGTTGAACATAGAGGGTAGTGAAGAGAAACCAAAGCAGTTAGCAGATGGAAAGACTGAGTTGTTATGACATTGATTGAAAGACAGAAAAATACATATGACAAGAGTGTTTGATGGCTAACCATAAATAATTTACACTTGTCTGGGTAGGAGGGCGGGGCACGGCCATTCACACCTGTGGTCAACCTCTTTCTCGTTGCACAATGATTAAACAATGGACGCATATCCATAATTTTCCTATACCCCCTGTTTGATAATTGTTTTGGCCATGTACAACTAACTAAATAGTACGTAATGTGCAGTGACAGTGCACACCTTGGCAAAATGAGAACCCCCCCACTTTAGGCACCTTTCATTTTTAGACCACGACCAACAGGGGGCAGTCGCCACATATCTTTGATTCGTTGTACAGACATTTGGAGAACGTAAACGACAGGTGTCAAACTCATTTCACGGAAGGCCGAGTGTGCAGGTGTTTGCTCCTCCGTTTTACTTAATTGATGAATGAAGGTCACTAATAATAAGGAACTCCCCACACCTGGTTGTCTAGGTCTTAATTGAAAGGAAAAAACAAAAACCTGCAGACACTAGGCCCTCCATAGAATGAGATTGACACCCCTGATGTAAACTCTCTGCAAGATTGTAATGCACAGCCTGTTATTATTATACCTTAGATGTTTACTATTATCCAATCACACACAGCTATGTATAACCAGTCATGCATAACTATGTCATCTTTGTTTTTTAAACTTTCTATTCTGTAATAAATAAAAAGACCGCTGCACCACTCGGGCGTCGTCCGGGTTTGGGTTTGGCCGGTGTAGGCCGCC
Source organism: Salvelinus fontinalis (assembly GCF_029448725.1). Lineage (NCBI taxonomy): Eukaryota > Metazoa > Chordata > Actinopteri > Salmoniformes > Salmonidae > Salvelinus > Salvelinus fontinalis. The sequence continues at coordinate 75,762,165 of NC_074670.1, forward strand.
ATTGTAAATAAGAATTTGTTCTTAACTGACTTGCCTAGTTAGATAAAGTTAAAAATAAATAAAACATTTGTGCAGAGTCAACTATCTTTGGTGAAAGTGACGTGTGAATAAGTTACTGACAAAAATAACCAGTTTAACAAGGCTATAACTTTGGTAACTACTTAATTTTTTTGTACGAGAGGGCCTGTAACATGCCATCTCACTCTCTCTCTCTTCCTTTCTTTTCCTCTCTCTTAAACATGTGCCCTTTCCTGTATCCCCACTCTCCATCATCCTCTTTACCATGGAAATGAACCCCCCCCCCCCCCTTTCCCCTTTCCTCTAGCCTCTCCAGCTGACTGACATGTCTAAAGAGATCCTGAAGGACGTTGAGACTTGATGTGAGAGATTAACTTCCCATTCTACATTCTGCCCTGCTTGAAGACGTTGGAGAGGGGGACTCTGCACCGCTCTTTCTTCCCAGAGCCCCTCTATGGGAACAGGGCCGACACCATTGGTCATGTCTGGTTCTCTCTAGTCCTCTCTGTGTTCTCAGAGCCCCTCTATGGGAACAGGGCCGACACCATTGGTCATGTCTGGTTCTCTCTAGTCCTCTCTGTGTTCTCAGAGCCCCTCTATGGGAACAGGGCCGACACCATTGGTCATGTCTGGTTCTCTCTAGTCCTCTCTGTGTTCTCAGAGCCCCTCTATGGGAACAGGGCCGACACCATTGGTCATGTCTGGTTCTCTCTAGTCCTCTCTGTGTTCTCAGAGCATGCATAGCCGCATCCAGTTTGTGTGTTCGTCCCCCCTTTTTTCATTCCATACCCCTCCCTACATCCCTCTTTTTCCCCTCAGCTCTGTTGTGCCGGTTAGCCATCGCTTAACGCAGCTAGGGCCGGGGAATGATGTCATGGGTAATGGGCAGTGTCTGCAGCAATTCTATCTGACATGTTTTATCTTTGTTCAGGCCCATCAGTGTGGACACACACACACACACACCTTCACATCTCCTCAACCCCAAGGTTCACTGCTGGGCAGATTCACCAAAACAAGCTCTGCTTTCATTCTTTCGCCCATCACAATGGCTCAGTTTCCCACAGAGAATAGAAACAGCAGGCCAGGCTATTTTAGGAAATGTGATTAAAAAGAGGGTCACCCACTCACACACTAACTATCTGTGCTGGGACCCTGATAGAGGCCCAAATGACACCATGTTCCCTATATAGTGCACTACTTCTGACCAGGACCCCATAGAGCTCTGGTGAAAAGTAGTGCACTATATAGGGAATAGGGTGACATTTGGGAAGCATACACAATCTTGTACCCATTAGACCAGGGTTGTATTTATCAGGGCACACTGTAGTAAAACATGTTGCAACAGAAAACAAGCATTTCTTAATGGACATGTTCAGATCATCCCTCCCTGTTTCAGTCCATTCTTACATTTGGTGCCTAAGGAATACGACCCAGTGGTGATGTCTGAGGTATTTTTTAATTACTAGACCAGATTGTTCTGCTATCTCATGAGTGAACAGAAATATCACCCATTCACATTAATTTACTCAATCTGGACTATCCTCAATAAAGGACCCATAGTCCTGTGTAAAGGACCCATAGTCCTGTGTAAAGGACCCATAGTCCTGTGTAAAGGACCCATAGCCCTGTGTAAAGGACCCATAGCCCTGTGTAAAGGACCCATAGCCCTGTGTAAAGGGCCCATAGCCCTGTGTAAAGGACCCATAGCCCTGTGTAAAGGACCCATAGTCCTGTGTAAAGGACCCATAGTCCTGTGTAAAGGACCCATAGTCCTGTGTAAAGGACCCATAGTCCTGTGTAAAGGACCCATAGCCCTGTGTAAACGACCCATAGCCCTGTGTAAAGGACCCATAGCCCTGTGTAAAGGACCCATAGCCCTGTGTAAAGGACCCATAGCCCTGTGTAAAGGACCCATAGCCCTGTGTAAAGGACCCATAGCCCTGTGTAAAGGACCCATAGCCCTGTGTAAAGGACCTATAGTCCTGTGTAAAGGACCTATAGTCCTGTGTAAAGGACCCATAGCCCTGTGTAAAGGACCCATAGCCCTGTGTAAAGGACCCATAGTCCTGTGTAAAGGACCCATAGTCCTGTGTAAAGGACCCATAGTCCTGTGTAAAGGACCCATAGTCCTGTGTAAAGGACCCATAGTCCTGTGTAAAGGACCCATAGTCCTGTGTAAAGGACCCATAGTCCTGTGTAAAGGACCCATAGTCCTGTGTAAAGGACCCATAGTCCTGTGTAAAGGACCCATAGCCCTGTGTAAAAGGACCCATAGCCCTGTGTAAAAGGACCCATAGCCCTGTGTAAAAGGACCCATAGCCCTGTGTAAAAGGACCCATAGCCCTGTGTAAAAGGACCCATAGTCCTGTGTAAAGGACCCATAGTCCTGTGTAAACGACCCATAGTCCTGTGTAAACGACCCATAGCCCTGTGTAAAGGACCCATAGCCCTGTGTAAAGGACCCATAGCCCTGTGTAAAGGACCCATAGCCCTGTGTAAAGGACCCATAGTCCTGTGTAAAGGACCCATAGTCCTGTGTAAAGGACCCATAGTCCTGTGTAAAGGACCCATAGTCCTGTGTAAAGTAAAGGACCCATAGTCCTGTGTAAAGTAAAGGACCCATAGTCCTGTGTAAAGTAAAGGACCCATAGTCCTGTGTAAAGTAAAGGGCCCATAGTCCTGTGTAAAGTAAAGGGCCCATAGTCCTGTGTAAAGGACCCATAGTCCTGTGTAAAGTAAAGGAACCATAGTCCTGTGTAAAGTAAAGGACCCATAGTCCTGTGTAAAGTAAAGGGCCCATAGGCCTGTGCCCGTAGTGATTATATTTGGGTTGTTGTGTTTTTTAATTACTAGGCCACAGCATTTAGTTCTGCCATCTCATGTGTGACCAAAACTATCACCTACTGATTCACTCAGTCTGGGCTGTGTCTGTCACGCCCTGGCCTTAGTATTCTTTGTTTTCTTTATTATTTTAGTTAGGTCAGCGTGTGACATGGGGAATGTTTGTGTTTTGTTGGTTTTGGGTGATTCTATGGTAAAGGGGGTGTTGGGTGTAGTATATGGGTTTGTGTTGAGTACATGTGTCTAGCGTTGTCTATTTATGTTTAGTTGTCTAGGAGAGTCTATGGTTGCCTGAATGAGTTCCCAATTAGAGACAGCTGATTTCTGTTGTCTCTGATTGGGAGCCATATTTAGGGTAGCCATAGGCTTTCATTTGATGTGAGTAGTTGTCTATGTTATACGTTTGTAGCCTGTGTGTGCACATCGTTATTTAGCTTCACTATTGTTTTGGTTAGTTCTTAAGTGTGTTTGTTTCGTTTTGCCTTCTTCCTCAATAAAAGGAGATGGCTTATTTTCCTACTGCTGCGTTTTGGTCCGTCAATCCTCCACACGATCGTGACAGTGTCCCCAATAATGTTCTATACAAATAGTAAAAAGATGAGGGTCACGCGCTCAATCATCCCATAATCTGCTCGGTGACCCTTGGAAAGAGTGGTGATGTCTCAGCCATGTTCTTGTGCCATCATTACTGGACCACACCACAGTGTTCTGACAGCTCATCTCATGGGTGACCAGAACTATCACCCATTCACTAAACTCTCTCAGGCTGGGTTGTGTCACTAATAGGCTGCATTTACACAGACAGACCAATTCTGTTTGTTTTTTTGCCCAATTATTGGTCTTTTACCAATCAGACCAGATATTTTGCCTATAATTGGGCAAAAGATCAGAATAGGGCTGCCTGTGTAAATGCAGCCATACAGACCCGAGCCCAATAATGTTTTGTTCTGTACCGATAGAGGTGTTTCCTGTTTGGGGATGTGGTTGTGCTTTTAAGTTAGGCCTATTGGACAACAGTGTTCTGCCATCTTATCTCATGGGTGACCAGAGGCTCAGCCAAATTGTTTTAGTGTACAGACGGTCCAGTTT